>NW_019213557.1:71627-260186 GCF_002532875.2 Varroa jacobsoni | reverse complement strand
TTTCCTACATTACCAAGCCACTGGTTCACGTTGGCTGGAAGACGAGAAAGTTGTACTGAATTTCTTCCTATACTGCTCCGAACCCTGCCATCCTAAAGATAAGAGATAAATAAGTACTTCAGGTGCCACACAGTATCGTACTTCAAATTTGATGTTATTGACTGATCGCGCTCATGTAGATGTTAAAGAGATATTAAGGAGATGGGCGTATGGGAGAAAAACTTGTTCGTTGTTTGAAACTAACCTAGCAGTATATGGCGTCGGCAGAAAATTTGTCTGAATCTATATAACTATGAAGGAACGGTTACTACGACGTATTAGCTGCTTAGTCAGATTAGCTTGTTTATTTTGAGTAGAAAGCCGTTGATTTAGGCTACAGCCTACAAAGGTCCACTTGCAAACGGTGCCATCCAGCGACGAGTTCAGTCAACGATGGCAAGTTGCTTTGGTAAATAATGTTTTGAAAAACGAGTTGAAGGAATCCATAAAACATTTTGTTAAAATAAGCGATTTGCTATTGAGTGGCTTCATCTACGCAAATTAGCGTTTAGAGTACGCTGACTTACGGCAATTCCACGTCACTAAAGCATTTATTTTGACCCCCATTTTCAGTGAAGTCTGTCGCGAAACATTGACAGTTTCCACTTGGTACATTGATTATGATTACGCTCGGCTATGTCACCATTGCTTCGAATAGGTCACTGTAATAGTACATCCGGAGCTTGAACAACGAAGAGGCTGTTTCATATGACTATGAATGTATATATTTAACAAATATATGTTTTCTATTTAGATAATAACAAATATGATAGTCATCGTAATTTGTTAACTGTTATCGGGTGTATACTGGAAGTGCAAACGGGAGTCCCGACTACCACACACAGATATCGTCTCAAACACGCCTACGCATACCCTATGGGCGTTTTAAACTGTGGCTTTTGCGACAGGTCTATATATGAGCGTCGGTTATCGATAGAAGTGAGCGAAGACTATCTTCAATTTCGCACCTCTCGTGCTTTAATATCAATTTATGTATGCATCGAATGTCGGCGCACTTCCGAATTGCGTGAATTGAAAATCTGTGGCTGTTTGGCAATAACCTCCTTCGCGCCCTATGACTGTTGACAATGAACGCCCCGTGTGCCCCTCTTACGACGCACAATGAAAAACACAATATCATGAAAGAATAATTTCGATTCGGTGGCGGGAAATCCAATTACTTTACTTAGCTACGAATAACGTTGACACAGCATGAGAGATCATTTGGGGAGCACATCATGGGAAAATTTGTTAGAGGCACTCCTAACATCTTCTTCTTCTAGGTCGTTCTCGGCTTAAAAATTGCTACCAGTAGGTAGAATATAAGGCCTTTATTGTGGAGATGTATCACAATGAATCGACTCGGCGAGCTTTATTGTGTCAACTAAGCCCGTATCAACCGTATTCTAAGCTTCCCTATCTAAGCTATAAACCAATTCGCTAATTTACGCCATAGAACTACTTATTAAAAAAGAAAAAAAAAAAGCTGAGGTTTCAAATGAATCAAATTAACCAAACCGAGTTCTATGAATATCAAAGGTTAGCGATGTGAGCTTTTTTATTCAGTTGGAACGATAGCAAATTCCTTATAGAAACATAACGATCAACAATCAAGTCGTCTGCTATACACCGATCCAAAGGACGACTGTAGCTGATTACAGCTGGCCATCGCCGCTTCCTTTGGCTTTAGAAGTTTTACTATGTCCTTTAGATACAGGACCATCTTTATGAAAGTTCTTTACATCGAGAACGCAGAAAAGCTACACATTGTAAAAATGTCTCCAGATACACTCTATAAAGCCACTGATTGGTATACTGACACTCGTAGCATGATTTATTTCCTGTTACACAAATTACCAGATACGTGTCTTACCTTATACATGTATATATATATATATATATATATATAGGCCTTATTCAAGAAATAAGCCCTCGTTAATAAACGCCTAAGTAGTGATATCTTGATAAGAAAATGTTTTTCTTACGGTGACTTCAGAGAAAAAAAAAGATGAGCCAATTTTGCTTCACCCTTGTTATGACGGGTAATCATTAAGAAGAGTGCTTATGACAAACCATTCCCCGATCTGCTAACCAGGAAACTATCCTTCTAAAAAGGCAGGGATGTTGTGCTAAATAACACGTACTTCAAAGAGAGCATTTGATCAAAAAGACATCCAGGCCAATATTATGAAGGTACTTGACAAGCTATTGAGTCTCCTATACACGTCATTTACTCATTTCGGAATCGCAATCAACCCTGTAAGCCATGACTGCGTCATGCCCGACTAAGCGTCAAATCAGCTCTCCCTCGAGACGTCGTCTATCCGACCTGAAGGTGGCGCCAGATGCGATGCATGAAATCAATATTATCGCAGAAGACCCCACTCTAGCACATTTTTAGCTTTTTAACCGAGTGAAGGCCCTTTATTCGAGGCATATATCGGGTCTTTATTGCACGACAAGAAATCGAAAACGGTACCTTCTTGCCGAATTTCCTCTGCTTATCGAAGATTTAAGATTCCGTTTTGGCTTTCCAGCACTCGACATCCTCTTTAAATGTCTTAGTAGGTGAGGGTACGGAGTCGCAGGAAAAAGGCGAATCTTTTATTGCAGCAGCGATCGAAGTCTGAAGCTGAAATCGTAGTCGAGGAATCCAACTGAAAAAAATGTAATTCACGGCTTTAACAACAAATAACGCAAAAAATGCCCAATGTCGTGCGGTGCATATGGGGCTGAGAACTATGGCAAATATCACGCAGCAGTCAGCTTTACTCTAGTAACTTCGCTAAGCAGCTTCGATCCCTAATTCGCCTGGCACGCCCAGCATCTAAGATTTTAAAATGCTTATACTTACGAACCTTAGAAGTTCAAGCGACATGCTAACGGGTAATCAGCAATCGTCCGATGTTTGTTGCATCGTATTATACCTGACTGGTATGTCTCTATTGTCGTTGAACTTCTACGATTAGAGGCGACTAAGGGAAGTTATATTAATAACTATTTAAGTATATTAGTAATAATAGCACATTGATCGGATGGCGAACGTTTCTATTCCTTCGATATATGTGAGTCGTTAAATTAGGTATTATATGGGATAAAGCGATTATTTTCAAGTTGTTTTTCGCTTTGCCCCTCTCCGATAATGATCTTAGCGTTGCCTGTTAGTTTAGCTCCTGATTATCTCGTTCAACACTTAGTTTCAATAACGTATTTGCAAGAACAGAGTCGTCACTCTTTATATTCAATCCATTTTTAGAACATTCAAACAGACACTCGCTTAATACTCTATTGTATTTATTAAATGGTATGGCTTCACCAACGTAGAACGTCTTGCTTTGCTGTATATCAACACATACCCATGCATTGTGTAACCTATTCATTATACATCTGACTGCCCCTTTGAACTATGCAAAGGTAACGGTATTTTTATGATAGTCCTGCTGAATCGACCAGAAAGCAATGGCAAAGATACTTACTGCTGCTGCCCCATCTCTATTTTTCTTTGCCGCTTTTTCCCTCTTCATAAACCACGCAAGGAGAACTAACCTGACAAATAGGAGCAACATCCAGCAATAATAACAGCAGAAGCTGTCGCAGAAGATTCGACAACTCCACATAGTCGCACGCCCATAAACGCTCATAACAATACGAGTGTTATAAAGCGTCCAAGCAAATGACGCTGCCTATGTTTAGGGAAAGATTATTTACAGATCTCTGTATAATGCGGGAGATCCGTCCCCCCCGCAGAGGCCTAGATGCAATGTCAGCCGGCCGTTAGGTAAACAGAAAGCTGCACACACAAGCGTTTGCCCTAGTGCCGATGCGGAACGTGACGAATGTTTACGGCCGTGGAATTTAGCGTATCAAACAGATTTATGATCCCCTCTGAGCGAACTAGCCCTAATTTGGCTGGAATACAATGCACAGAGTATCTGTACATGCAGTAGGATTGCTGGTTGGCCGCTTCGAGTTTGCTAATAGCTAAGAACGGCCTGTTATGATTATCATTAATCCTTGTCGGCGCGTATTTTATGCATCACACAGAACTTGGAACTTCGCTATAATAACATCTTAAGAAAGAATAGATTCAATGAGCACGTAACCCTGTATTTACTCGAAACAACGTTATCGAAAGAATCTGAATTTTACCTAGCACCAAGTACTTACGAAGATATAATTCAATAATAATAATAATAATAATGAGATTAATAATGACTGACAAATCTATGGCGTACTCCGGCTTGTTATTATGATTGACTATTTAATAGCTATCCCAAATGGCACAATTCCTTATACGAGTATTTTCCTGCCTTTAGAGTGCTATTAGCCTTATTGGCCCTTTCCAACGTGTATAGCCCTCAAAAAAAAGTCCTCATATATGAGATAAAATTCTATGCTATTTTTTTCACCCGTTTTGTCTTGGTGGTCTTTCGAATCTTTTCCGCCGCGTAAAAAACAGATCATTCCAGTTTAACGATGTGAACGAAAACGGCTAGCAGCAGAAAGTAGGGCATAAAGTATAGGCCTGGTGCATTGGCAGTAAGCTTCGGATTCAACTGGCGCAAAAAAAAATCAAAGATATTATAGATCCCTACTGTCACGGGACCATAGCAGAACACATCGAACTCGCTGGTGCTATTGTTGGTACTGTTATTTTTATGTCGTGCGTTTAAGAGTTCGACGCCTCTATAAAGGAAGCACTCACTGAGACAAGACAGACTTGCCGCGTGTTGTGGTGCTATTCAAGTGGACAGCTACCCTCCTTCGACGCGGCCTTTATTTGCCAGGGGTAAACATGTCAAGCACCCAATTATTTTTCCCGTGCCAAATTTAGCATCGCAGTGAAAGAGTCTTCCTAGACGTCATGGAACAATACATAAGGATAAATGATAATAGTGATGCCTTAAAGACAGCGAGCTAAATGTTGCAGTGAAAAGAAGGCAATACAGAAACAGTTTTTCGATCATAAGCGAAAGCTAGGTTAAACGGAATTGCAACCTTCAACGGGTGAGCCAGACTCGGGTAATAACAGGTAGTGTCGCGGACTAACAACCCATTTCCTGTGCTTTTCTATTAAATCGAAGTATTTCTATTATTATCTGAATTTTAATATCAGCTATTTTAGTGCGCCATAACTTATCCCTATTGCAAATATTTGAATAGGTTCGCAGGGTTCCACAAACAATAAATCATTATTGACCCTCGAGCGTCTTCGAACTATCTAGTCATACAACGTAAATACTAAGGAAACACGAGTCTAATTATAATTTATTATATTTACACTCTATTATTTAGGTTTCTCGACTGAGTTTGAAGGTACGCCTTATTTTACTTGCCCTGTTTCGTTTTCTGCGTTCGTTATGGACCGCATAGCAGGTTTGTCGTTCCTTCAAAACGCATAGAGCCCATAATACAAGCAAAACAACACGTGCTCTTTTCGTGACGTTGTTCACGTACTAATATAAACACGCAGGCTTGTCCGACTACGTTGTTCCGCTCGACTTGACGCTGCTTCCTCGCGTTGCACATCAGAACCGAAATACTACCGAGCGCTTACTGGTTCAACAGACTCAAACTTGTTATGTTGGGAGCGCCAGCAGCAGGGCAACATGACTAACGTAGTCCTCGTTCGATTCGCAGGATTATGCCCTACGTCTGTGGGTTCCGCTTGCGTGACCTCCTTGGCCTTTCTGTCCTCCTGTCAGTGACGCTAACAGACGCTGCATGATCATGATGATGCTGATGGGCGATGGTAATAATCATCATTATCATGATGACAATGCTAAGGAGTGTAAACAGACAGGTCTTGCTTGCCTATGCTGCTCTCGTCGATGTTTTGACTTGCCGCCTTTCGGATGCCCGTTGATGTTGTTGTTGTCGTGGTATTCGGAGTCGTTGGTGGTGGCGTTCATGATAACGAGCACGATGAGCGAGGGGGTGCAATCACTTCGAATAGAAACCACATAGCAATGGGTGAACTATGTCGTGTCGTTTGGTCTGGCTCACATAGTCTATGTTGGGTTCGGCTGGGATGGCCAGAGTTAGCATTAATCGAGGTCGACAACCGAGGTCAGAGCCCTGGCCTTTCAGTGTCGACGCCACCGTCACCATCAGTACCTAATGATGTGTAAGGACCAGGCGTGCAGAACGCCAACGCAGTAGCTAATGACATGACGCAATTTTTTCTCCTCATTCTTGTTGACCGACTTGGTGCCAATTAGTTCGTAGCGTAATAGCTAAAATGCAAAACAATAACGCGGCGTAGCACCGTGAAAAGAGGATGCGTGAAGCGAACCTTTGTGAGAACGCACATAGTGAAGGATATGTCAAATAAGGCAAAAAAAAAGGATCTTTGAGCATAAATGACCATTTGAATGATTGCCAAAAAAAAACATGAAACTGTTCAAGTAAAGTAGGTAAGCTATTTGGTAAATAAAAACAGCTTAAAGCTCGAGCATTATAGAGGAAAATATAGTACTGTGCAATTTCATGGGAAGGTGCTTTCTTAGCATGCACACTTTAGTGCCAACTGCCAAATTCACTTAAGCCGTTGGTAGGTTTCAATCTACAAATGGGCATATATACATAGCATGTGTGTAAAAAAGCGCGAGGTATTTGGGGCCGGACAAGGAAAACATTCTTGGCATCTTTCGACCTTTTCATTTTTCTTTCAATGCAGTGGGCAATTTAAGCCGGTACCTAAAGTCACTCGTTAACATTCCATTTACCCACAGTACCGTCCTGGAAACCTTCATTTTTGTTTCTTTAATTCTCTCATCTTAACGAGCAGACGTATTTAATTGTGCTCGCTTGTTATTGTTCGGATATATCCTTTGAAGTGTCTGAATCCTTCCTCTGCTACGGTAATTTGTTCAGTACCATACAACGGTTGTTTTTAGGAAACCATAGTAATGCTAATTCAATTCCGACTCGGTTCAATGTTAACCAACCACTTTAATAGCGACACTGCCATCATACAATTTTTAATAGGAGTTCATATAAAGAACTTTCACAATCCTCTAGTCTTCGTGTGGCTTTCAAAGAAAACAATTTAGCTTGCAAGCTGTTACCCGTAGCCTAATCCTCACAGAGGGTCATGCTCATAGATATTCACAGTTTAACAGCTTTGAGGCCAACAAATTCAGCTTTGTTATTTATTTCATTAATTGTTACAATATTCCGAACGTCCAAGCAAAACCTAGTTGCACCACCAGTCTCTTTGCCATGTTATATCTTTTCTTCTTTGGAGACTAGCGTCAAATCACTACGCAATCGTGTCGCTTTCCTCTTCTTCTGTTACAGCGCACCTAGGCGCTCACACACACAGATGAGGTTGTTATTGTCCCTACCTCAAAAAAACCCAGCCAGATCACATCTAATGGGTCAAAATGGCTGCCTACTTTGGTAGCTGATGGGATTCAGCTGAGCTAATTGAAGTGAGCACTACCGGCCCAGGCGCTACACTGGTATCCGTCTATATTCATCCCTTTTTGTTTGTCTCGTTAGCTGGAGAAAAGACGGGTTTGCCGTATAACTGACGGATCGGAGCAGACAATGAGGCCAAGAGCTTGTAGAGAAAATCGCGCTACAGTTATAGGTACCTTCGTCATAGCCACCGTTACCACCTTTCATATCGCCATTCCATTGGACGCATGGGGTCTCGGTTCGGTGATGGATGGCTAACCCTGTTAACCGGTATTGTCGTTAGCGTCGGCGTATAGCTATTGTGGTTCTTGTCGTTGTTGATATTATTATCTCCTGCCCTCAGAAAAAAGGAAGCAGAGTTCCGTAGCACCAATGAAAACCCCCGCCCCATCCACCCGTTTCCGTAGCACCCAACACTTCGTTAATATGGACCGCTCAATATTAGGATCTACGAGGTGCAACTCCCTGGGAACTAAGGGTTCTTCAGACAGAGAAAGGATCGAGGGAATAGGTTTCCAGTAAATTAAGATTCGTCCTGAATGTGACTAGATGACGGTTATAGTAGCAATAGTGAGGTTCATGGTAGAGGGATGCTGCGCTAGTTGGAGCTAATTGTCACTTAAGATGTCAACAAACTAAATACTATTCCATTTTAGACACCATAATA
Organism: Varroa jacobsoni; assembly: GCF_002532875.2. NCBI lineage: Eukaryota > Metazoa > Arthropoda > Arachnida > Mesostigmata > Varroidae > Varroa > Varroa jacobsoni. Next base: position 252,055 of record NW_019213557.1, on the reverse strand, counting down.
ATTTTACCGGGGTCTAGTTGTAAATTTCTTAGCTGCCAAAGCTGACCACCGCATAAACACAAATGAGCGCCAACCAACGCGTAAAAAAACTAAGAAGGTAAAAGGTTAATTAACCACAATTCGTTTTTACCCGGTGAAGAAGGTCGAAGTCAATGTATTAATATTCTAGCAGGCTTATCACTAGATAGTACAGCAGGTCGACGTGATAGCAACTGTAGAGTCAACGATTGGTTCCCCAGCGAACAGAACTGCTATTGCCGACAGCAAGTGGACTAGTAGTTCTCACGAAGTGCCACCGTCCGTGAATCCCACTCTGGCTGTTACTTCTTCGTCACGCTTCTTTACAAGCCGTTGGAATGGTAGCTTATCCTTGCAACAGCAGTCGCTAGGCCGCCTATCAGGTTCCTGCAAACGCAGGAGCACTCGCTAAGTGCACACTTTCTATAGCCAACAGGAGAGCAATGCGGCCCAGGTGCAGTGGGTATGCCATTCCAGCCACGACGGGATAGGCTTATATAGGCACATGTGTGACTAAGCTACCCGTTGCTCGAATAACGGACAAAAAGTTGCCAAAAGGAGGCCGAAGAACGAACGTGCTATTCACCAAGTGGGCTGTCTACTCCTACAATGCTCAATAGGGTTTCCCGAGAAAAAAAAATACATATTTTTGGAACTAGGTTTGTGAAGGCTACCTAGATGTAGCTATATTCAGACGCGCCTATCTTAAATGCTACGACGTATTAAATTAAAACGGCTTATTGAAAATGAATATAGCATATACACGGTAGACATTTCTACTGTGCGATCTAATTGAGAATAAAGAAAGGACGCTACTAATTCTTAAATGCATGATACGGGATTTTCTCGATGTAAGCAAATACTATGCAAAGTATCTTAAGACAATTTTCATAAAAAATAAGATTTATCAACGTTCAGATATTCCTGTCCATGTTTGTTTTTGTGATTACGTACGATAAAAGCCTTTCGGCCCAGATCGACTTTATAAATAAGGCAAAGTATAAATTTGTCAGTATATTTTTACCATTCACCAAAGGGGAGACCCTGCATTCACCAAGGGAACGTACTAGTCGATATAGATAGGGCTATTTTTGTATGTCGTATGATAAATGACGTCAATGAAAATTGCAATATCGTTTGCTTTGGGGAAAAAGACATTTTGAAGGCATCGGATTCGTACACCGAATAGGAAACAAATCTACCAACGACTAACGATTTTCGACTGGTCGATAGAAGGAGCAGGAAATATATTGAAAGTCAATGGCGAGCGTTCTTTGTGGGCATTTGCACACATCTACTGGGGGGTTAATTTTCTCAAAATATACCCGTGGATATTGGTACAACTCAAGACAGATGACGCAAATAGTGTTCCACAGACAAGGCTGGTAACGATTTAGTATCATTTCGTCGGCAGGCAAACATTCGTCATCATTATCTTTTTTGCCTCCTTTCTTACTACAAGTTTAGGCCAAGAGCCTCGCGCTTAGGTGCCGTAATGATTTGGTAATTTGGATGATGATGATTTGGATGAATGATTTGGATTTGATTTGGTAATATTTTGTTATCTTAGCTATATCGTAGTCAGAACTGAATAATCTGCTCACACTAATATTAAGACTGTATAATTTATTCATTGACTGAACGTGCCGCACGCAAATAGAGACATTAGCAAGTGCACGCAGATTTCCATACAGGGAGGCGGGACGTTTACATAATTTCACTTTTAGGCCACCTAACATAAAACACTAATTGTCTATGTTATTAATATGTATAGTAAACCCATGCTATGGCGTTTATTTTTATGAAACGGAAATCGGTCAAGATAGGAAAGACAGCAGGTTGTTTCCGCGTATGCAGACCTGCATTTTTGCGCGTGCTCCGCTGACTATGTGTTTTATTCTATTCGACGAAGCCAACTACTACGTATACAGCTGCTGAGGCTAGAAGTTCTCTGTGAGTGTTCAATTAAAAATTCGTACGCTATATAATATTTCGATAGATCCTGTGGATCGAGCAGTTTTTTTGAGCAATGTAACTTGTAGGAAATGTAGAAATGCTAAAAGGCATATTTCTGTTTTTCCACGACATATTGTGACCGTCAGTAGAACCATCGACGTCAGACAGGGTCTATGTGCCGACTAGTTTTCTATTACGCAAAATCTTCTTAGGGATGTCGGCTAAAGAAGAACGCTACGTTTCAGTAAGAGTCGTAAAATGGATCGCCTAATTAAACCAAATGGCACGACATAGTTTGTTGCTTGAGAGCAAGTTTGAGGGCAGAAACTTTTCCTGCTTATTTCGAATTGCGCAAGCGTACGAGACGAACTTGGTCGACCTGCTTCAGCCGGCTTACCCCCTTATCCTGACTACTTGTACTGTCGATGTCGATGGTGCTAGACCGAATCAAACTTGTAATAAGCCAGTCTTATGAGAACAAAGTACGAGGTCCATAATGCTGCAGGTCACCGTCGAAACCACTACATGCTGGTACTTAAGCAAATACAAATGGCGCAACGAGAAGAAACAGAAACGAGCATTCTACGACACAAAAACGTGCACGGCAAAGGCACAAAACAAACAAGAAGTCAGCTTTCTCATATGCGCCGCACGATATACGTGTGCACGTACGTTATACTGTAACAGACAGGCTCGCAGAACCGTAGAACAATATTTAGCTCTGCTGTTTAGGAACAAGGGGGTTAAAGTCGCAGACTAATCAAAATCGATCGTTATTGTGAAAGAGATAACGGCAACGATCTGATATAAGAAAATGTCGGCGCTGAGAGACTTATTAACGTGAACTACCATACCTATTATGGATGCCTATAGCATGTTACGGGCGTGGAAAACTTTTATACTAGACATCTCGAAACCGGTTGATTCATACGACAAACCAACGGACGACATGGAACAAACTCAGCCAATAAAAATTTTACTTTTGGAAATCTTGATTGAAGCTAACTTGATAAGCTCTTATGTTCTAGGTGAAATGCTCGCGCCTTATAACATCTAAAAATTCACTTCGATCCATTTCATTCTCAGGAGAAAGCATCTCTGACCCAAAAATCAGTGTAAGATTATCCAGAACTGAACGGAACATAAAGCATGGATTTCGGCCGCTTTCTAAATCATGCGTTCCTTTTAGGTCAAGCTTTTGGTTGTTTCTAATCAAGAGTCTCATGTTTGCTTCTGTGAAGACCCCTATCCGTTTTCCCAACGGCATAGCTAAAGTGTAGCCTACCTGTGTCCGAGGACGCTTAGAGCATCCCGGTTCAGTGAAAGCAAGACGCGAATCAGAACCAGCGGCCCTGACCTGCCAATACCCGCCACGAAAACAGCCAGAAGGTAAAGTAGGAGAAAAAAGTGGAGGGAAAACGAAGAGTTCATCGAAGCGTAACACTTCGCCATGGTCTTGGCAGTCGACGCCTCTGCTCGCCTACCAGACCACCACCTAACGGCTGTCTACTTCGTCGCTGCTGGTAGGGCCTCAACCACGCTTATAGTTCTGGTAGTCAGCATCGCGACCCGCGACAGCCAACGTCGGCTATTCAGGCAACCGGTGCTAGCAGCTAGTTGCTGACGTTTTCGTTGGAAAACGATAATATGCTGCCCACTCATCCGAAATAGAAAGCGGCTACTTCCTTTGCGGCTGCGGGTTCTCCTTTGTCATCGTTCGTTTTCTGGCTGGCCTTTCGCCAGCCAAGAGATATCTCCTCATAAGTTCGCTGTTTCACTTCCTCAGTGATTTTGAAATCGCTGTCTTTTTTACTTTTTCTACGTTTTCATTGTTGTTCGTGCCATATTACCTTATGTGCTACTGTGGCGGTACGCAGGCATCCTAAAGAACCCGTATTTGCCGAAGAAATCGACGATCGCCGAAACAGATTTGCTGCCATTCGATACGCAAAAATTTATCAGTAATACTGAGCGAACAGCTAGATTCAATAGCGTATACGGAAGTTAAAGAAGGCTAGTGAGAGGCATACCAACAAGACCGAAAAATGAAACGGGACAAAGACAGGTTGAAGAGAGCGACTGTGCTGTGATTTTAGATCATGCGTTGCAAATTGTCTCTGAACAAAAGCAAGCTCAATATCGGGGGATACGCAGACTAATGATACTCGTGAAGTGTCTGCGTGAAAGGTCTCAATCATCTCAACAACGGAACAGCACAATTTAAATACCTCAATGTATAGCTACAAAACACTGTAGTACACTAATTCTATGCGATTCAAAACTGACGCAGACCCCTATACCTACATTTGGATAAAAAGTGGTTATTTTAATATTATACCGAGTGAGCTATGTCTACTACGCTTAACTAAGGGGAATAATGTATAAATTTTCAGGTTAGGATTCTGTCTGTGACGCTCTCAAATTAGCTCAGGCAGAGAAACTAGATTTGGCATAACGGAGCATTGAATATGCCTAAACTAAGACATCGAACAGCGAATTTATTTAGCTCACTTGTCTGAGCTGATATTCTTAGAAATGTCTTTTCCCTAAATAGGACTACGCCTCTAGTCACTGGTGGATCTCTTGAAACGTAGCCAGAGCAGTATTTTATATAATGTTTCCTTCTATATAGTTAGGAAACGAGTAGTTTTCTGAGCCATCCGTTCTAAAACTGTCTGCTAGTGCCTCAGAAATTAGCGAAGGAGGTGATAGTTATCGAGACACTTTCAATTTATGAGAGAAAGCCAAAGCAGAACAAGGAGCGGAAAGATGTGTCATAGGCACAATATAATTTCGTATACAAGTCACGCTCGCAGCAAGAACTAGGAGTCAGCGGGAATTATTCCTCAAGCCTGTTCCATGCTTGCTGATCAGTAAGCAGAAATTTATAAACCAGCTTAAGTCAAGAAAAACTATCGGCAAAGGTATACGTTGTTAAGTTCGAATAGAAGTATTTCTTGTTAGTGAAGCTGGCGCTAAGATTTATATGAACGCGTCAGTCGGTGAATCGACAACTTTCGGAAGCCGTAAGGATGAGGGAAGCATCAAGAAGAGGACTGCCTGACTAAATTGTGCCGTTTACGTTAGAGCCACCCATTTACTGGTAGAAAAACTAAATCATTTTTCTGTTAATCTATTTAGTTTTCGGACTACAGTTAATTAATTCCAAAGCAATTCCTGCAACCATCTCGGTCACATCTACCAACGCTAGCGCAGGCGAAAAAAGTATAACCCAAATCGATTGTTTGACCAAATACGCATATACTGCACACAAGCTGTTAAGCTAGAATCTAGTGTTCATTTTGTAAGATTTATAGTAATTCGAATAGCGGTATACGCGATAACAATATAATACAGACACAGCCTGAAGTTTAGCCTACTCTACAAAAAAAAACCCACATTTAGGGTAAGCCGTTGGTAGGCGCTCCTGATGGTAACGACCCAACCTTGAATCTACCTGTTCGGTGCATTTTTTCTACCTGACCCCCATATGTACTAAATCTCGTATCGCTGCTAGCGCCATCAACCCAGCTTCCAGCCCATTGTTCTACCGTAATGGTTATTATCGATTAGTTTAACCAAATCCAGCGAATCGCTATTAATTTTGCTCCTAGGATAACAGCCGTTGGCATTTTTAGGTTGATGCTTCTTATGCTCCACCTTGCTGGGTCTTTCTAACGCGTTCACGTGAATTTCACTATGTCGTTGGCTTGTTAGTTAGGAAGAGCGGCAGACACGCCAGGCGACTACGTGGTCGACGAGTCCTTTTCCTTATATTGGCAGCTCTTGGAGGAAGCGTTGCCGTGGGATATCAAAGTGGGAAATTGGGGACAGTTTGTCCAAGGGGGAATCGGGGATGGAATTGGCACATGTGAAACGATGAATGAGTTGGGAAACGAGTATTATGGTCGAACTCTTTAAAGACAGCAACATGGGAAACACGCGGATCGTGTTCTTGCTCAAACAGCTCCTCGGAACACGCCGTTGGATCCTTTGCTTTAGAACTGTTTCCATTGCGATAGTGTATAAGTAAATTACGTATGAAAGTAGAACGGCCCCATACTCAGGCAACGAGCAGTCTATGTGTGGTGTAACTGCCAGGTGCATGCGAGGATCGTCGAGCGCAGGGAAGATCGAACGTGTTCACGTCGATGAGCAGATAGTTCGTGAGAGAATGCTACGCGATCAGGAACGTTCGTATCTGGAACGACATAACGTTGCGTTGTATGTTATTTTTTTTTGTTTAATCGCATTTAGTATGAATGCGATGGAATTAATCTCCTTGAACGGTATTTTTGTGACTTATATCAGCGATTTTCACAGGAATTAACAAGCTTCAAAGATAGTAAGATTTGTTCTCTGTGGACAACAGCATCAGTATTCCCGCTAGGGTCCACTATTTGCCCTTATGGGATACATTGAAATCATACATAAGGAGTTAGCACAATTGCGAGGTTATAATCGTGATGTTATTTTTGAAGTTTTTCTGTTGGAGTTAACTCACCAATTAATTTAAGTTACGCATGTTTAATGTACATACTCTCTTTGACCGAGTCAGCAAGTCGCTGCTTCAATCCATACTCGCCCGTATCTTACTCATGGCTCATCGCATACATCTGAAATGCTACGTCGTAAACTCTCCTCGCCAACGAACCCGACCTAAACAGCATTTGTCGATATTTGCCCCATCAATGCTGAACTTGCGAAGCAACTAGTTCCCGCTACGGGCAGATGGCTGAGTCACAACATACGAAAAATCACAAAGAAATGCAGATGAAGAGAGTCAAGCAAAGCCAGCATTATTTCCTTTTATAGGGGGCAGGCAAGCGAAATTTTTGTTATTACTACTTACGCGTAAACAGATCAGAAACTGAGTCAGAGCGGGAAAGACTTGCATATGAACTAAGCGCAGCCACAATACGCAAGGAAATTAATATGCACAAATTAATCATTGCCCCTTACGTTAATAGGGACAGAAAATGAAGGAACAGAACCTAGAACAAGCGGAGTCCTATGTAGACAGACGTTTATGTATAATACTCGGTGCCAAAAAAGAGTCTTAGTCCTGACGGTTACTGTATCAGTCTGTGTACCCAATGTAAAATGAAAGCTTTAGACACAACCGAGACTTAATGGTCAGAGAAAGGATGCTAGCGATGAAGTGAGCATTAATGGAGATGGCAGTCCGCTGCAAAAACTGTCCAAATTTTCTCAAACAACTAACAGAGGAATGATCTTATCTGTATTTCTTTTTTAGCGTAGAGGTCCCGGTAGAAGCGGATACATCAAATGCTGTCGTCTTCTTTAGAACTGGCTGGCATCTACTTCGCGTCATCTAGTGAAGCGCCTCGAATTCGTCTCGTGTATTTTGTCATATCTAAAGTTCTACATCGCAGTGGTTGAGACTTAACCAGATCCAAGGTGACCTACAGGTTAAGCAATGTCACCGTTTACTACAGCAAATGGATATCTGCTGGATAGCTAGATTTTTCTCGTTTTTAATAAACACCTAATTGATTCTAGCTTAGTTAAAGGGAGCTTTTTAGTAGCTTATATGCTCAGCAAACACAAAGTTTTTGAAAGTTAAAATAGCTTAGCTATTTTAAAAGTAACTCCCTCGTGAGTTTTTTTTTTTGGTGGACATTATAAGCGTTTATCGTCTGAGACATCCTTTATATACCGAAGTCCCGCTTAGGCTAGTTCTTCCTATTTCTAAAAGTACCACGACAGTGGCACGTATACTATGATGGTAACTATTTTTTCAGAAAAACCTATTATACGAGCACTCGCGAATTGCCGCGTGTACTCTAATCCAACGTAGCAAACATGTCACAGTAGTTTCAGGCGATGCTGCGCACAAGTAAAAGTAAAGCTAAAATACAAGCATTGTTTACAGGTCATTGTTTTTCTGTTTTTCTAAGAACTACTTCTAAAGCTGCCCTCATATATGCGTGCCGATCTACATAAGGTAAACATATGTTTAAGCGATTTGCAAAGTATACTATAACCGGTAGCCTCCGCGAAGATGAAGTAGTAACGTGTTTGTCTAGTTAATTTAGAAACACATGGGGTGGTCCAAGTCCGAAACTGGGCCGAGGCACCTTTCCTCCAAAGCAGGAAACGAGTTATCCAAAGTAGTCGCCAACGGCTATAACAAATGCAAAACTCAAAGCGTTTTTTCTACAGTTAATATGTTTAGGTATGTCATGGTGATGATACGAACGTAGTTTATGTTATTATATGTGTATATATATATATATGTACGTTTTGTAAAGTTTCAAGGTGGTATCTATTTTTATGAACAGGTCCCAATGACGGTCATTTTCGCAGTCTCTAAAATCTCTACTAGACCTTAAAATGACTCCTTACACAGATTAAAAACGGCGCCATTTTTGTCCGGATTGGCAACGTGTGCTTTAGCTAAGCTTAAATAAAAGTTGTTTTTTTCAGGCACCCAGAACTTCATATTCGTACAAAAGCCAGACCCGGCAACCATCTGCAGGTATACAACTATAACTGCTTTCAAGTTTTGCCCTATTTCATCTTAAGCGGTCAGCGAAAGTAGTTGAATCCGTTACCTCGTTTGCTTTACCATTCAGGAACTTAGCTCGAATCTAGCTTTTAGTTCGACCCCATGTAGCAGCCACGTCCATAGAAACGCAGTTCTTGTTCTACAGTTCTCCAGAGGGGATGTGCAAGCGAATAAAACAACAGCGGGTCGAATGAAAAAGCATCAACAGCAAGACCATACGCAAAGGGTACGGCCGCTTCAGATGCTGTCTGACGCGCATCAATCGCAAAAACTTCCTTGACTTCAGGGAGCATTGTGGCCGTTGCAGCAGTAACAAAAAGGGCAAGTTTGCCAGTATGCCTGCAGCCCCCCACCATATTTATCGCCTTTCTGCACCTTACTAAGTTAAACTAGCCGTACTGGTGAGAAAGATTTAATTACTTTTCTAATAGTAACAACTTGGGTGGTTTTTCCATTTCAAAACGACTAAGAATTTTGGTTGGTTTCGCTCTGGCACGTACCACAAATATGATCAGTTGAAATGATGACAGAAACACTAACATGATGAAGAGGATGCGCCTGATGATAGCAATGCGACAACAAACCATAGGCAAGAGCAGCTGAAAGAGGCCGCAATTATTTAAAACCTAACTGCTTAAATCATATGCTAAAAATGATCAAATCGTGGGTCAATGGGTTGATGGGTGTCTAATCCAAAATTTGCCCAGATGTTGTTAAGGTTGAAGGTTTGAGCCAGTTTAGCCGGTTGGCCTAACAAACCTTACAACTTGCATATTGAGTACCGAACCGATATTTGAAATATCACTTTAAACCTCAATATGCAATTTTGTCAGAACGAGCAATACATGTAAACAGAATATCTACTCATTTATAACGGTTTCAATAATATTCATAAATTCTCGACAGAGAGTGGGTTACTACTTCTTCGATATAATCATGCACGCTATAGTATATGCCTAGGGCCGAGTTCGAACCAGGGATCTTTGGTTTAATAACCAGAGGTTTAGTTGTTCAAGTGACTTCACTGAACTGATCAACTTGAACCCATAGCCTAGCTAGGTTAGGCGATCGAGAAGAAAGAAATGCAATTTGCTTCTTGTGGTAGCCATCCAGACACACACTTTATAACATTCGTATTAAACTTTAGTCTGCTTGATGCGCTTGAATTTTACTAAGTGCACTGTGCACTAGCATGTTGCAATCACCACAGGTTTTAACCTCAGCGCAGAATCTCCCAGAATCTCCGCAGGACTAGCGGTCCATACGAGTTCATGTTTCCTAAGTCTGGCCATTCTCCTCCGTTCTCGCTTTTAGAACGTAGCCTTATGCGGGTAACGTTTCAACAGAGTATGTGTAATAGGAAAGACAGATCGACAAGTAGACTTATGGCGAGGAAAGAAAGGTCGCTGAATCTTTTTGAAATGTTCTCCTTAGTGTAAGCACAATTGAGGAATTTTAGGTCTCTTGCCAGTCGCAAGTCTTGCTCGAAGGACATCTACGTGGACGAGAGGTGTCGTAAGCATTACGGCTATGTGTCTGTGCTTGTTGTTACGGTCGAAGCTGTTGCTGATGTAGGCTTGTTAGTCTGCCAGATGCCGTTGGAGGTGACTATGATCATGCGTTTGCTGCGCCTTCATGGGGGCTGAAAGGACGAAAGCTCCCATGGTCTATTCAGATGCAAATGTGCTATGTTCGTCGTATCTACACACGCATGCGCGGTCTCGCTTAATTAAGGAGCTGCCTTGCGCAGCCAGCCGATGATCGCTAATGTAGTCTGCTCCAACCATCCCAATTTGCTCCTTCTCCTTGCTGCACGTGCGTATTCACTGTTAGCGATTGTTCCGTTTTCCCCAATGAAACGTCGCATGCGGTTGCGTTTTGGCAACATTGCCGATGCTTATCGAGTAGACCCCGCCAACTTGGATGGCCACGGAAAGGCTATGGGCCAGGAAGAAGCAGATCGACGGAACAGTGCGGAGAAAAGCTCCCGACGTCGCTTAAACACATCGCTCGCTATATGAACGCGATTGGGAGATGAAACGGAGCAGAGGTCGACAGATAAGGTGAGGGAACAATTGAGTGGGCTAGAATTACCGCCTGGTCATGATTAAAAAAATAATGTATTTTATGCAAGACGCTACTCTGAATTTAATAATTTTGTCACCTGTACGATGATAGGTGCTTTCTCAGTCGACCACGATAATGACAACATTAAACTGTCTACAAAGGCTCAGCCTTGCGAGGGTGCTGAGTGCCTAAACGTGTCCTGAGACCATGCGCTAAGTGAATTGGCCACGAGGGAAGCCGGTTCGCGATAAAGGCCACTCGTACTGCTTGCCGTATGAATTACTACTTGCGATGAAGGTTTTCAAGAGCGACTATTAGCTACAGGTCATGTAAAGGTTACCAGTAAATCGCGTGGCAAGGGGTTAATTGAGGGTAAATCTGCTGTACAAGTTGAGGCCATTAAAGAAATCTCACTTTAACAAACAATTATCTTTCTTCACCTCCGCACATGAAGCTTCTTTCCAAGCATCTCCGCTGAATGATTTTCCGCTAAATGGCTACATAACATTCTCCTTTACGTTGCATTTAAAACAAAACAAAGCCAGCTAATATGGTCATTGCACTAGTCAGGTTCTCTGTGAAGCACACTATGAAATATTTTTTGATACTCTAGAATCGATACGGAGTAGCCGATTCAATTTGAACGATATCTTGGCGTTGATTTTGTTTTTGCCATGTTAAGTTTGTCATTCTTTGAAACGTCTTTACTTTATTAACACTGCAAAAAAAATTGTATTAAATAGACGTTATTACAATAAAATATAAGGAGAAAGCCCACTGTTCATCTTTAGAATATAGCTTAATAACATCTACTTACCAGTGTTTCCACGCGTGATGGATTCAAAGAATGATCCTAGGTTCCCTTGATTTCCCGACAGTGATTGCTCACCGACAGAACCTGTAAACGTAGGATCTCGTATAGCAAGATTAAACACATGTGAGAAAAAGGCAATCAAGACTTTACGATTTACGGAAGTGTCCGTTCGCAATAATTCTTCCGTTTCCATAAACGTATTAACGAGCTCATTTTTCTGAGTAATCGTTCGCAAAGACTTCAGGTACGTGCCATTCGTCATAAGAATCAGGAGGGCCCGCCAGAAGCTAAAACAATAGGCTGTCTTTAATTTTACTCTGACAAAAAAGATTTGGCGTGGATGCAAAAGTCAATTGTTAACATAACTACTATTACACGGTATGTTCACAATCCAGGGGGCCTTGGCACTAGAGATAAAGCTAAATTTTTTTCCCGTACCTACGATCTGAGCGGTACAGCCAATGAAGAAGTCGTTGTAGCGTTGTGGCTGACAAAGGAAAGTACGTTTTTAATTTACAAACTGTGCTAAAACCGTCGATTAAACATTTTTGGCCGCATAACAGTCAGATTTTGATCCGCCGGATTATAGTATGCAAAATTTGATTGAATCACACCTTACTAAATGTCGAAACGTTGCCCAAAACTTGTGGCTCTTTTCGTGCAAATCGATAGAAACGTTTCGAAATAGTGCTAAAGACAGCTCAGACTCTGAACTGAAACTGTGATGGAAGTGAGTGCAAATTACATTTAACTAATAACTCGTAAGGGATGCCTCTATCAGTCCTCATTTGAATACAGACCTATGAACAAATGACATTAAACTTCTCGTATACTGTGTTATATTTTGGTTTTACAAACATAATTTAACAATAAGCGTGGTCGAAATTGAAACCATATGCAGACACACTCGTAGCATTTGTTATTTTGCTCATTAGGTCTCAATAAGAAGTCACTATCTATTTGTCGGTAATTACTACTCAGGACAGATCAACTACGAACCTAATTAAAAGCGTTTTCAACTCCCGTGCATGGTAAGTTCCCAAGCCTGCAAGAACGTGCTGCCTCTTACCGCTACTGCATGACAAAATCGAATATTTCCAAATACACGCTATTTATGTCTCACTACAACAACAATTTTCAAGTATCTTAATGACAATAGATCACGTAACCTTACGTTTATGTGTTTTAAAGAAAACCTCTATATTCCACTTACTCATCATGTGCATCTTTGCCGCAGGAGAGTTCAATTTCTGCAAGGATACTCATGAAAGCACCCCCACGGCTTCTATTATTAATACAGTAACCCTGTCGTTTATTTACCTCTGTTGCACATGCTAGATTTATTAGGGCATGGGAGGAGCATTCAGGTTCCACTTGTTGTTGCCGTTTTCCTCTTTTTCTGCAGCTGAAGAGAAACTGCTGGCTAGAAGGGGTGGTAATCTCAGTCGTATTTCACCACTGCCAGGCGACAGGCGAGGTGGTTTGGTGGATGTGAGCCTTTTAATCAAGCAGGTTTTGCCATCAGATTCTTGCTACCCCAGCTGCATGTAGGTTCGGATATAGGTCGGCACTGGGCGGCCCGCAAAGCCTTTTCGCAAGCCGCAGAGCTGCTTCCCCGCAAGCAGGTAACGCTGCTTTTTCGGCTGCCAGCGTTGTGTCCGCGCCTGTCGTGGTATTTGTCTTGTTCGAACACAGGAACAAACGTGCCCTTGCTTTTCCACGGCTTGCGCAGTTTGACATCGCTGCCATTGTGGCATTCTGCTGCCCGCGGTGACGCAGCTCCGGCAGATTCAGTACTCTAAAAGGCTTCCCGTGTCCTAGGTATTACCCAGCTGCTCCCACCTCCGCAGCAGATGGCAGTGGATCGAGCGGTCACTAACCGAGCATCCCAAGCTCCTTCGGTCGAAACCGTATCTGACCCAACCAAACTGGGCCGAAAAAGCAAACGGGACAAAGCAGCCAAAGGGAAGAAGAGAACGAGAAAAAAACGAATGACCGTCTTCTTCACACAGACGGCCGTCGGCCGACGATCAGCACTTCCACCGCCATGCGTTTCTAGAAGAAACGAAAAAGGGAGCATTGAAGAAAGCGGCTGTTGTCACCTTGGTCTTGCAGTAGCCAACTCTCATTCACAGTAATTCACCACGACCGCTGCGTTATCGAATCGGTTGGGTCTGTACGACCACGTACACCTCGTAGGCTTCCCGTACTATCTACGTTATTCTCAAGATGCTTGCGATTCAGCGGCTAATGAACTTAGGATGTGCAATTCTAATTCTTCCCTATTCAAGTTTCTTAGTTATACCTCTCTACGTGACTAGCCTTCCAACCACGTTCATTTCAATGCTGAGCCCTTTTCGCTTGTGGCCAGCTTGTAAGTTAAAAAAACATTCAAATAGAATATTAAGCTCAGCCTTACAGGATGAGTCCTTGTTCCAGGTTTCAAGCATATCGGTAAATAGGAGCGCCCTGAATCCGGAAAAAAGATACATTGTCCTAAAATCGTTTTTTACTAATTTGTCGTGAAAGAAAAGCCAAAGACACGTTTTTTGATAGATAGTTCCTAAGATATATTTGAACTGATGCAATCTGTCCGAGTATTCGATGCTTAGAATTAAAATTAATCCGTAACGTCTAAAAAATCTATTCAACATCTAAGAAACGAAAAAACCTAAACAAAACATGCTACTGTTCACGTTTTTTCATTTGCCCGTCGGTAGGCAGCTTCTAGGTGGTTTTGTTAAACACAGTAGACCACACCTCTTCTAAAATTCTGTGGCATACCAAATTGACGTTATTTTTGTCAAGACTGGAAAAGTAAAGCATAAAAACAATAAACATTAACAATCATCGCTGGTAAATATTATCAAGCCGCATTCTAACCTGATTAGACCAATAGCCTTGGAACATATTGAATTGAGCAGTAAACCTAAAAGTATGATCGGTCATGATTACCGAATACCGATTTATTTTCCTAGATATACCTCTTTTCTTCTGAGAGAACTCTTATGACCTTATGCTTGTCCTGTAAATTAGCTCTCCCAGACATTTGGATCAGGAGAGTGAGCACTGGTCGTCCGGATAGGGGCCCCTTGTTTTAGTTCAATAGTTGTAATAACATTCCTAAATTATGGATAATTTGAAGTATCTGGGGGGCATAGCAATACGGTCTTATTTGTTTCTGTTCAGTCATGAGTTATTACATCTCTCCGCCTGGCCAAAAAGCCTTCTTATTCACAATACTTATATACCTAGTAATCAAACAAATTAAATATCTAATAATAAGGATATAGCACTAGACAAAGACATTAGGTAAACGGCGCTGCAGCGTCCACAGAACTGTTCGGAAAATGGAGCTGAAAACGAAGTAGAAACCGGGCGCCAGCGGTGGTGGTACTGCGTACATCTTCTAAAGATTTTCGGTTTTACCGCCAATGAATTACAACGTCAATAGCGGCCCATAGCATTGTGCAGCCCGTCGGCCCTGCGTAGGAAAAGAAGCCATCTAAGGTAAACAACCATATTAACAGCACCAATGGGCTAGTTGTGACGCTCTTACAAACCTGCTGTCATGGATGCATCACATTTAAAAAGGAGATGTATCAGCAAGGTGAGGAGTTTTTCAAAGACGTTAGTCACCTCGCCTCCTAAACAGGAAGTTCCCAAGAAAGTTGCGAACCGGCAAATGATTATATTACGAAAAAAATGCAAATTTTTCTACTCCCTATATCGCAGCGCCTTATCGTCGAAAGTGGATTTTATAGCTATAAGAATTAGGCGGCTGGAAAGATTGCCTATAACATTGCCAGGAGGATAGAGCCTTGTTTTAGGCATAAGAATCCTGACAACCAAGAGATGCAGGCGCCAGAAGATGCTCATCTAAAAGCTATTGATGGCAACAACTCGAGAGCGACTGAGCAGAAAACCCAGTCAGCTTAAGCAGGCTTTTAGAACCAAACGTTCCGGTAACCGACTTAGTTTCAAAACGACGAATCGCCGTCAAGCAAAGCAACCGTTAAAAGCTGCAGTTCAGAAAGGCAGTATCTAAGCCAAGCAATTGGACCAAGGTCAACGGGTCCCAGCTGCCTCAACAGTGGAGGACTTTGTAAAGCAGGTTTTGACTAGTTTTGACTTTGTAAAAACGATTGGCGAGTCAGCTCCTGTACGCAGCATCACGAGGGTGATCACGGGGCTTGCAGCGAGGTCAAACTTTGAGAAGACGTTAACAACTGCGATGACTATAGCAGTGCTGTGAATTCTTTTTTTTTTTTAATACCATGACTTGTATTGCATTATACAATATCCGATCAGTGCACACAGACGTATGGCGTTATACTCTAGCAGAGGAAGTTACGAAAATCATAAAATTAAAAAATAAAAATCGAAGTTTCTTCGTGCGCCGATTTAAAAAAAAATTGCCCTTCTGCAATTTTAGTCAACGGCGGTAGATGTTTACGTAGGAAAAGTTATGAAAGATAGTCAGTTTGGCTATAGCCAAATAGACCCAGATATGCACCACATCAGTTTTTTTACTTGACCTTCAGCTCTCTGTGAAGTTATTAACCAAAGACTACGAAGTTTTCTATGTCAGAGAAAGTCATATCATCGATTCTCACCGGTTCCCATTTCAGAAGTTATGCAATCTACCTTCTCGTGGTCTATAGAGCTCGTCTCTCAGCGAGCTTCTTAAAGCGAAATTGACCCTCCGATGTTTGTGTAGATGTGCCTGTTTGTGTGTGCGATGGAGGACACCCCGGCCATTGGAAGACTCTTTCACCCTTTTTCGTGGGTCCTTCAACCTTTGGTTCGCTACACCCGCTTGACATCCAATCTAATCCGTATTCCAATCCAAGGTCTTCCTGTCCTAATTAACGTTCTTCCAGGCACGTCCGCGGCAGGCACGAAGACAAAAAGGCGTTCGTAGTTATACAACCGCGATATTCTTCGAAGCATCCATCCGCTTTTCGTCGGCTTTTAGCCGGAAACGCAGAAAAGTGAATGTTTCTGGAAAATTATTTATTATTAACACGGCCTACTGGTAGGACAAGCTGAAGGAGGAAAGATGGCAACGTTGTTCTGATTAGCAGCATAAGATTTAATTATTTGGATAATTCTTGGATTAATTCCGTTTTTTACAGGGGTAAATAGGTAAGCGTCCATGTCATGTGAATTCTCTGTTAGCCGAATGATTGATAAAAAAAAAAGTGTAGGAATAAGCCGATAGGCTCTACGAAAATCGGAAAAAAAACATACATAAATAATGTGTGCTTAGATATGAGCACTACCGCTTGGAATAGAGATGTAAATTCAATAAGGGTGGATGTGTGAGGCCTTTGTTTTATTTATGTCTCATAATAATACATTTAGTATAAAGTAAAAGTAGTATACTTTTGGTTTTAGAAATACAAAAAAGATAGCAGATTCAAAAGAAAATTATCGTAATCTTTATTCTTTCCGTGAAGCCTAAATGGCTAAAGCTGATGGATTGCCAAATTAAGATATCTTTCCATAGAAAGGATGGTGGTTCGCATTACTTTTTTGTGTGTTGTTTCACCCCCATAGACACCCCATAGACATTTAAATATCTGCGAAAGTAGACTTGAGTTAACAGTGTTTGTCAAGGCCTGATAACGTTTGTCTCGTTGAAAAGGTGTCATACAGTCGAGGTCTGTTTGTTCCACTGATGAAATATCAGATCGCCGATCAGGGCGCTTCCTTCTATCTACTGAAGCAGCGACGATCGGGGCCATCGCTGTGGACGTTTTGGTTCCGTATAACAGTCCCATTATTGTTGAATTTATTTTCGACATCGAATGTTTGGTAGAGGCATCACATTTCAGTATAAAAACCAGAATCTTTTTGTTCATGATAAGGTTTAAGCCGGCACGTAACTAATCTACACAAACTTTTATAGAACGAATGAAATTTGACTAAAGAAGTTGTTATTTAAACACGATCCACTGAATTACGTATAAACAGTATTGCGTGGCTAAGCTCAAAGCATGAAGCAGCGCGAAGCAAAGAAGGGTACATTGTTTCTTTCCCTAGAGTCCTACGCAAAAGACATAGGCCTGTGTGGACAGTTTGAGCCGTGTGTGTGTTCAAGACGAGGTCGACAGTAAAACAGCAATATAAGTATGGCAAAAAAAATGCCTATATATATATATATATATATATAAATAACCAAAAGGACACATAATAGTGGCCAATTTCTATTGGCTGAAAACGTGTACCCCTTTTGCCTTTTTTTTTCGCATGGCTATTGTTTCTCAGTCGGTCTCAAACGAGGAGCTATAGCGTTCTTCGAGAAAACTTCGCAAGATTGCTTGAGAAGTAAAAAAACGATGCCGTAGAGTAGGCACACCCTTGCGCAACAGGTAGGTTTTTTTTGCGACGGAATGGACTAAATGGTTCTACTGTTGAATATCTCAATGTGCCACTAACGGCAACGTTTGAGAACCAACGTCTAGAACACTAACAAACAGATAAAGGACATAAACGAACCTAAATTTCAGGGGCTGGATGTGGTCGGATGTGAACAGAGCTTGTGAGGAGGACTCGCCTACTCTCACGGGTATAGTAAGTCATCTGCTTTGCTTCTAAATAATAAGATATGTAATATTTATCAAACACCTCCGTTATTATTTACTCCGACCCTTTACGGAAGTATAGCGCAGTGGGCACACCAATACTCAATCGCCTTTTGTTAGGGGGTACCCCCAACGCGTTTTGGGGAATGAAAATCCAACGGTTGTTAGTTCTAGGCAAGTTAACAATATCCTTTATTGAAGTGATGCTAAATTGTAAACAATATTATTCGAAGCTAAAAAGAGTACACTGAAAAAGTCAAATTAGCCTCTTAACAACTACGAAAAGCTAGCACACTACTCTCACAAAGTTACGCCGTCCATTCTACAGCTGTTTATAAAGTGTTGGAGAGAAGTTACTATATTGCACTACAAATTGACAAATCTGCAAGTAAGAAACAACGTTTATTAACAAACGTTCGACGATACCTAAACAAACCCTTGTCAGATACTTTATCTCATTTCACTAGGCTTATTTTGTGTTAAGCTAAATGATAATATTTAAGCGTACATATATATATATAAATAACAAACAACGCATGGGAATATATGATGTTTACAATTAAGCTCTTAAAAACAAAGTTTTCTAGCCAATAATGTTTCATCATGGAAAATCACCATGGAGATGGTGGTACATTTTTTGGTGAGCAAACCTTGAACTCGATGGGAATTCTACAGCGAAAAATTCATTTATACGAGTGAATTTTTCGCTGTACAAATGTATGGCTTTCTTTTCCATGTACTTTTTTTAGTGTGAGGTCCATGCATATTTTATTAGCATCACTCTATCGATCTATCTACTAGTCTGTTTTATTTTTTTTTTTAAAGACAACATAGACGTAGTGGGAATGAGTTCTTTGATACTTAGCTTGCGTAGCACTCACTTCTTCACGTCCTTTGCATCATGGCCTTCGCTGTCAAACGTGCGAATACGTAAAGTGAGCTGTTAAGAAGTTGCCGTCATAGTGCGCTATAGGCACTACAATTAGAAGGCCCATTTGAAGAATTCAATAGACCTCGCTCAAAGTTCAGAGTTGGGGAAAACCATTCATTTCAGTACATCTAGCACCTTTTGGGCGCTTCCTTTAATTGCATGACAGGTTTAATGCCGACGCTATCCAGTGATTCTCATTCCGGTACCAGGTCAAGGGCTGACCTATACGAGGACACACTGCGCATGTATTCATACATATGTAGGTATATAATACTCAATATATCCGTAGATCAATATAGTCTAGATTATAGCGGCAGGCTGGCAGGGGCATCATTTGGCAACGTGCTCATGTTCGTCTGCGGCACTGAGCTAAACTTGCAACCCAGTTTGCTTTAAACAACCGTAAAAGGGAGTCTAGACGAATGCAATGAAAGATAATGTCGCATGAAATCTGCTTCCTCCTTTTCATCAGGGACTCACAGACGAACCAGAGGGTCGTTGATTGTTCTTGGACAAATATGAGTCCATGCAACCTTGGGTTATAATAGACATGATCGTACATTTGGACAGTAAAAAGTTGTATTGTGAATGCTGCGGATGTGTCACCTCTTTTTGTGCAGTAAATCATACGTTCTTTTTCATTGCCACTTGTAGGTGTAGTGGAACCCCATAGGTCAAGAACTACATAGGTGTGTTATATTTTTAAACGGCGGCGTTTTATTTCGGGTATTTTTTGAGAAACAGAATTATATCAGAGCATTTATTTGTTTTGCATTTAATCGAAACGTAAAGAATCAAAGTAAGCAGACCATTTTTCTACTGCTGTTTTGCCTGTTCGACAAGTATATTTGAACTGAAAGCGATTTGGACATTATAAAAGTTTCTGCATTAATAGCTATATATGAACCACTGCATACTCTATACAAAGGTCGCTGATATGACAAGGAAATGGACAGAACTAACTTACAATTCAACCTACTAATATATATCTTAAGCTTATGCTCGTTAATACACGTGCTCGTTGACAAAATGGCCGGTGGCTCATATAACTCCACCTCTGGCCTATCCAGTTTTACCCTGTATGCCTGCGTATATGGGCTAACGACGTATTTTCTTTTTAAACCTCCTTTAGATTGTGAGATAAAAATGTGTTTAGTGAACGACCTGTCGTAAACATTTTTCCGGAACAATGGTTGCGCCTAGTAAACGTTCGGTGATAGAACATCACCACTTTGTAATCTGTAAAAATATTGCTACATAAAAGCCATATATTCACTGCTTGACGAAGATACGACCTCATCCGGTCCGGTACCATTCAGTGGCCGTTTTCTCTTTGAGGACGTCCAAAATTATACATCGACAAAAGGCAAACGTACTTTCTAGCGGACTGTTTCTTACTTTCGACAACACCAATAGCCCGTACATCTTAAATTAGCATCTTTCACATCAAACACTCCCATGGAATACAACGAAGGGGATTAGCTATGCAGGTCCTACCGTGTCAAAATACGCTTCTGAAACTCGTCTTTCGATGACAATGCTGACTCCTTTAGAGGACAGGTTCTAAAGCGACTATAAATATTATGGGTTGTTTGCAGTTGAGATGGCATATTTGTTTCCGTTTAAGTTAGGTTAATTTTTCCATTAGTTTAGCTTGCTTCCTTAAAGATCAAAAATAGTCTATCAGGGACATATAAGTTACGAAACAAAAACGTCAGTTCATTGTATTCACGAACCGTATACTCAGCTCGGACACAAATGCTACGTAGTGCAACGCCCCTTAGGCCAAAGATAAGGTAACATTGCCTCCGATGGCCTTTAAATGATTGTGCGCTAAAGTAAAAGACAAAGCCTTTTTTTTTGTGTTTCTCAAACACGCAACATTGTTAGTGTTTATATTTATAAATTACCCTGTAAACGTCGCGAAAATCGTATAAAAGTTCGCCCTCTAGGCATCGATTGACTGGAGACTTTATCTTTATAAAACGGATCATTGTTGTTCGTTGAATATTTCTAGTGCCATTATAAAGTACCTTTGCTATCACACGAGTGCCTAATAATAATAATACCTATTATTTATACAGGTAAAAATATATAAAAGACTTGTACAGTGATCGATTGGTCATTGTTAATAAACTCGCAGCTTTAACCTGTTATGCTTTCGTTATGGTGACAATGTAGGGTTCGATGTCATTGAAGAACGGCATCGCGGAAATCATCTATTTTCGTTAGGGAATGCTAGGTTAACGTCGGACTGTCTGGCTATCGACAATGCGTGTCACGCCACTGAACCTATAAAACAGGTCGACATCCAACACAGTTAAAGAGAGTCCGGTATTAGTAGAGACAACGAAATAGTTAACGTTAGGAGGAACGGAAATTAGATGGTAATCAAAACACCGTTATCCCTTTGCAGGGACAGACAGTGTTAGCCATCTGTGCTTCCGTCTGTGCGCCACGCGTATACTATATTGAGTCATTCTACGCCTGTCTGATGTAACGGACTTTTGCCCTTTTTCGAAAAACCGCCGGTGGAATCACAGAGATCGCAAAGCCGACCATACCGAAAAAGGCAAACCAAGCCCCAATAGGCAAACCAAGCAAGCGATAATACGGCCCACATGATTTCAATAATTACCTCAATTTGGACAGACGTGAATGTCTCCGAGGGGTACATTAACTGGCGTCTCGTCTTGTCTGCTGCCGTATATGAGAGAGTGCGTAAGTCATTCCTTGACAGGTAGACGTACATACGTAAGATGCTTAATGTCCAGATGAAGCTAGTGAATATGTGAGAAATACCCACGAATAGGGCTGAAAGGATTTCTACTCTTTAGGGGCTGGATAATATAAAGGCTATAAAACGTAGCAAAAATGAAGATTTATAGCCAGTGGCGAAAATGAACTCATAGGTATAATACGCAGGCGTATTTTTCAGTTATTTGAAGCACATTGTTGCGTTGTAATCAAATCGGTATGACTGAATTTTGTCGAAAATATTGTGACACACCTCAATCAAAGTATCGAAGACAAAAACAAATTACTTCACTGTCTCCTCATATAAACCAGTGAACTCTACTGTTTGTCTACGTGAAGTTTATTACACTCTGAAGAATGAAGCTAGGAGCGCGATATAACACATATGCTGTACATGCTTCTTCCTTGTATGATACGGCTTCTATTTCAAAATACTCTACGAGACAATGAATCGTTGTCGATACAAAGCAGAGTCATTCCAGAGTCTCGTATACTTTCGCATTCCCACGCGCCCGCCAAAGTCCGACGACAACACTCATTACCTCGATCTGGACGGATTCGTTTTTTTTTTGATGCATATGGATTAGTTGCATCTGCCCTTAGTCGTCATGCATGCAAACCATAACAGCTACTTACAAAACAAGATCCTGAAACTTCCCGACGAGCTGGGAAGAACTCAGCTACCACTACTATTTAGGTGTCGCCATGTAGGAAGATCATTGTCGGCAATGTGCAGTTCGCGACTAGAGGCGAAGAGCATTGCTGGAGGAGACTTTCCGCTACGAAGACTGTCACGTCCGCTGGCTGAGTATCGTGCTAGACTAAAGATATTGAAGAATCGCTTATAGCAACTGAATTACGGCTGGACACAAGACAAACAATGGGGTATCGTGTTTCGTTTTCCATTATTGCCTGCGGTCCATCTCCAGTTTGAATACGGTCTGATGGAGAAGGTCTATACGCGGCAGACAGACGACACTAAAGCAGGGAGGCAATGCCGCACTTAGCGACGGCTTCCCAAATCCCGTATCCAGGCCTACGGTACGGGGTGCTTCAAGGGCCATTTGAGTTCGGTTAATCTGGTAACAAATCCGGCTGCCGGATGCGGCGAGCATAATAGGATGATCATATGTATTCAGTGCTTAATCGTAGGGTTCTGAGGGAAAGGTCCCGTGCCAGATTGTGTTTAAGATTGTTCGATTACATCTGACGGCCAATCTTTATTCATTTTATTACCCGGTTTCCATATATGATGATCCAAGCATAATTTATAAGGATTCATAACATAAGCCAATTGAAAAGTCACTCTCTTCCAATCTGACTATGATGATGTTACGTGAGAATAAAGTATTCCTTCTTGTATTGGCCGTTTCCATGAGGTAGTTCTACGTCTTTACCAATAATATATTTAGAAGGATGGTATCCCTAACAGTTGTTGCTGTTGGCAAAATTGACAAGTAATGCTGCACAGAAAGTGGCAGACAGTGGGATGAAAAGGGAAAACCTTAGATCCTGAGGTAAACGATCAAACTTCACAGTTATAGCCTTCTCATCGTATATCAAAAAGATATCCTTATTCAAGTCACACAGGCTAATTCAAATAAAGTACTCCTCTGTGGGTAATCATCAAGTTACACCACGACGAAACAAACAACAAAAGCCGCTAATGCGCTAACAGAATCCAGCTATTATATATACACATATTATATAATTAAATCAACTCACAAATTATTAAAGTGTCACTCCCCTTATCGAAATTAGCAAACGTATACAAAAGTTACTCTTTGATGTATCATTATGCGTACATCTGAAGAATACTACCTGTAGGATTTTAGACAGCTGCGTGGAAAAGGAAACAACAAATAAATATGGCCAAGTGGCCAAACCACTGGCCCCTCGTTGAAGCTCACCTCACGTATACCAGGCACCATATCGAGTTTTATTTATGGCACCGTTTCGAATTTGGAGTAGGCCAGTAGTTACTGACTTAGAGAAAGCTCACCACCAAAGACCTCGGCAGTGGTTCATCCAGTAAACGAGACTCTCCGTAGGGTGCCTGACATGTGGGTGTATAAATTCTACTCAAAGCGATGGCCACAGCAGTTAAAGGTTAAGACCAGAATGAGCTGACCTCGCCGCTTTGGCAGTTTGAGATACTGGGCAATCAAAATAGTTATTAACTCGATTTTGATAGTACGCTTATCCATCCAACCTCGAAACGATGTAAACACGTTCGGTCGCGACGATCTACAATACATATAGCCACGTCACGCTACCATATTGTATGAATGGGCTTGTCTTTTTCCTGGGGTCTTTTCTATATGCCAAATATAAGCCAAAGTCAACATCATGCGTCAACGAATCCTGATCCACACAGTACATTGCTGAACGTCTACCATAACTGTTTCCTGGATTGGGTATGCTTACGACAAAGTTCGCCATATGTCAGCGACCCTCTAAGTGGCCTTAGCAGCGTATGCACTTAGATATATATATATATATATATACGACACCCGAGACCTACTCAAAGTGACCTCGTTGGTTAACGCACAGATTGACACCGTAAATGCGAAATGATACGAAGGACGCTCTGAGTCGGGCTGCACGCTGCTCTAACTGTCGTAATAATTGTGTTTACCTTGCAAAGACCGTCCATTTCTAGCATCGAAAGGTGAAGTTAGCTGTGCTGAAAACACTGAACGCTCGAATCGAAATAAATAGGATGAATTGTTAATTTTAGTTTTACTCATGGGAGTTATGCGTAAAGTTGTTAACAAAACCCACTTTCTGGCTCTCTATTGGCGCATTGCATATGATAGTGCAGACAACTAACTGACTACTACACATTTGAAGAGGTATTGGGTCCTTTGGCTTCTAGAAAAGCGTACACAACTTTCTGGACCATATGATTTTACATGGCCATAATAATGTAGACAATATATATTTTGCTTTTGGGTTTTCAGTACAATTCAAGGTTTATTTTTTATTGTCAACCCTTTCATGCGTACTATCGTGGCCTGACCTTCATTCGCGCACGTCGCAAATAATATGGGCGTGCCACCGTGTCCCCGCCGGCTTTGAATATGTCGTCAATTTCCTCAAAAAAATGTTCGGATAAAGCGGTCGGAACTGAGAAGACATAAGAGGCCGAGTCGGTAAAGAGGATAGTGCTGGCCGTTAGGTTTAGGAAATGGCCATCTAGGAGTTTGCAATATCCTTCGTCACCGAGCTACCGACGACGCGGCATTCTCTTACAGCAGCCTTCTGCCTCCAGGTAGTAAGTGTTCGCAGCAAAAAGCAAATAGGCAGAAGAGCAAGAAAGAGAATTTCATAAGTCCATAAAATAACTGCTGATACTGCATAGAGCGCTCTTCACTGCAGAGAACTTTGCCTCCGCGTTAGCTTTCTAAGATGGAGCGCTCATTTTCTTTACGAGGCCTGCTGAAATAAGATCTAAGGTCAAGGTTCCAAGTCCGGCAAGGCTTGCCAGCACCTTTTGGGACTCGTTCGCTCTTAACAGACTGGTAGAACAAACCTTGCTAGGCCCAAAATATCGACCTTATAGGTATGTGTATGCGTATGTATAAACACGCGGGTATTGTCGAGCACGGAAATTGCCAATAACGTATGAATAGGCTCAGCGCACCGCGGACACTAACCAACCGGGCCGCTAGCTAAGACGCCAAAACTTCTCTCTGTCCGTCCGACGAGCGAATGTTCGTCTGCGTCGCGGCGTCTGCTGCTTTTCAACACCCCTCCCTCCTTTCCCCGCGCTTCCCCCGACCGCGCGTGCCTATTTAGAGAGCTCATTTTAAATGTTTAGACAAGCGCTTCTAGATTCTACAAAAGGCGGTAGCCTGTACAGCCAGAACATTCTCGCTCTTGAATTTTCACCTTTTACGTTACGTATCCGAAATGTGCAACAATTGCATGCGCTTTGGTTGTATCTGAAGGCCTTTTAAAGTATCCATTAAGATCAATCCCACTTTCAGTCACAATCACTTCCAGAAAAATATTCAAAATAATTAAAGTTCGCTTACTAGTTCCTTCTGATACTGATCTCTTTCTTAGTGAGAATATTGGTTTTAATTATCATTCAAACGTTGAACTGTAGTTAGCTGTAGACGACCTCTTATAAATATAAGCTATCCTAAAATGGCAAAGGTATTTAAGCGATAGTTTAACGATTTGCTCTAATAAAAGGCTTAATAATGTATGTCTTTGATTGACTGTGCCTATCTCATTATTCCTGGTATTAACCATGATCGAACATTTACCTGCTCAATACCTTAACACCTACAGCTCACATCATATACCAACCGATCAACCGGCACCACGGCGTGCCATTTGTTTATTATCATGCATATAGTTTGCACCATTTTTCAGCTTGTCACCCATTTCCCTATTAACATAGCCCTTAACCCACGTTTGACGTCGAACAGTATGTCTGGCCGAAACGAAAAACGGCCATTTATCTTTAGCCATTTAGAGTTTAGCCGGCAGATGTGGATATTTAGACTCCAATCTCACGAACGGGAAGAATTGACAATGTCTGCTCAGCTTGCCTATTAGAACAAACAGAAATTTCCACTGTATGACCCTTCAATTAAGTAAAGTCTTTTTACGTATCTTTAGCTATCTGATTTTATGGCAGCTAGTGTTTTTTGAATTAGGTGGGAGCCAGTCAATCTTCAGACTTCAGTACTTACTCTCCTTTGCAGTCTGTTACTAATTTCGCATGTTTTGCCTTCTTCACCGATATCGTTCCGTTAAAAGATCAAGATCACCGTCGCTAGCAACCGTCGCGGCCTCATATGCGCAATACGCGTATTCCAGCTAGCTACAACCGCCAATTACTTCACGACGAAGTACTGACCCATCATAATGATTGGTGATTTCATATTAATTGTGATTATAAACATGCATGAATTATTACTTGAGCGTGCTTTCCCCTTAATGGGCCGCTCTGTTCGATTCCCATATAGTACCTTGAACTTATTTTTGAAGACAACCGCGGAAGATAATATGCATTCAATAGTATACGAGTAAAAATGTCTCACAATTAGATTAAATTTGGGTGTCTGTCACTCGCACGGTAACTGGAATGAAATCGAGATCACTTTGCCGAATTGAAGAGGCTGCGTTACTATTCTGAGATCTTCTTTTTTTTTTTCGATGCAGCAATTATCGACTGTCTTCTCGAGAAGAGCGTCGCTTACCAATTATATCAGTCAGTTTCTGCACGTTTTGAACTTTGTGGTTCTTAGGGACTTTAACTTGCTATCAAATAAAATTTTAATAAGATTCTGTTCGAACTAAAAACGCAATCAAGGTCGAAAGTTTTATTCAATGACACAAGAATCACAAATGCCCTTTCTTACATATTCAGACTATCACTAAACAGGAAATAAAGTTCCATGCCCAGTCTCTCCGAGCTTAGATATATCCAAAAACGTGTATTCATAATTAGGAGCCATATTAAAAACCTTCGTTAATTTCGGCTCGAGCACGGATATCTGGCAGGATGCTCCATTCTGCGTATCATTACTTCACGGTTCCACCGCCATCGGTGAAACCTCGCCTATGCCAGCGTCACTGCTTTAGGCAACAGAGCATACACATACGTTTTCTCACCTGTTTATGTCCCCAACTTATTCCGACGTAACGGAAGGTTGACGTTGTCACGGTTATTTGCCGCTGTTTGTCACGTCGCTATTTGCAAATAGACCGTATTGAAAAATACTGTCAAAATTTTTTACAGTGTGCTAGCGTTTCGTTACGCAGATGAGTAGCAGGTTACAGACTGGCGAGATACTTAAATAAAAGGCACTGCTGAAAAATCGTAAACACAAAAGGGCAGGGCCGCCGTGGTAGTGATGAATGTAGCCGTTTGCCCCGGCATGCTCCTTACAAAAGTCAACATCTATACTTGACAATTATACTTTCGCGTACTTCAAACTAATTTATTCACCTTCGTAAGGTAGCATTTTAGACACTCAAATGTTTATAACAACATAATAGGCTTTATATAGTATCTTATATACATACATACATATGCCGGCTTTACAAACCTGGCTAAAACTAATGTCACAAGATGATTCCTAAAATGGTTGCTTTAGGATTTATTATTTTATTATTATTTTGAACCTACCAATGGTCTCGTTTCATGTTATAGAATATACTACTTCAATTCTTCCATTAGTTACCAGTCTAGCTGTCCAGTACTTGGACTAGCAAGCAGAGAGGGCCATGAGACAGATCCGAAGGTTGTCTACATTTAATTCGCACAATAAGAAGCACAATATTCACTGAGTTCATGACACTTTTATACTTTGCGTAAGCGATAATGAAAATCGTGCCCTGCACGTCTATTAGGTCGGTAAAGTCATTCCCAGACCTCGTCCATCATAGTCCTGTTTTGATATAACTTGGGATCGACGCCTACGAATTTTCGAAGCAACAGTACCTGGCCTTCTGCGCATGGAAGCAACTGCATCCGTAAATAACTAGATTATCTGCGTCGGAAGGAACCTTCACCTGTATATCTTGAGCCGATTATATCTTGTCAATAAGATCTTTAAGCAAAATTGCGAAAATGAAGAGGCTCGAGTTGTTACCCTAAGCAACACTCGCAGTCTGAGGAAAAAGCTTTGAAACCCCCCCATTGATTATAGTCCTGTTCTTGTAAAGCTGTTAGGTTCGCAAGGACAGCGATGTCGGCCAGGACGCTTAAGAAAAAAAGTTTTCAGCGCATAGTCTATAAACACTGCTTAGGGATATCGTCGAGGGCTGCTTAAAATGCGTTTGATATTGGTAAATAACATCTTATATGCTGCTCCAGTCAAATGCTTCCTCCTGAGTATATGTTGCTTTCAAGAACACGTTTAGTTTTCTTGCTAACAAGTACTAGAAAAAAGTTCATAGTAGATGCTTTTCTTCGCCGCCCCGCCCCATATGATTGGTTGATTTAGTTCGCCTTTGTCTTCTGGAACAACGCGAAGCATTGCATCCCACCAATGAAGGGAAGTCAGTCCGGAACAAGGACATTCGTTGAATAAAGCATTTTAGCACAGCGCCAGCTCTACGGCGATCTTGAGGTGTTCATTTTAAGTCCTCTCTGGTTCTGATACCTTCCTTGAGTATAGTTTTTCAAGCCCTTCAGTCGCTTCCATGATAAAGAACTCCTGGCTCAGCCTTTCGTGTTTGCTCGTTGTCGATTCGTTCCACGCTGCACTGAGCGCTCAGAGTCTTTGATGTACGCTGTCATTAGATGAAAACACTCCAGAAAGGATATGCACTAATGAGGCAATGGGACACGATGTAGGCCTGCCAAAGCGACGTACGCCGTCTCTTATAAGAATAGTTCCCCCCTATTCCAGGTATTTTCATGCGGGGCAGCATATATTTACGGCCAGTGATGCCACTGCCGGCTGTAGTATTGCCAGTAGCCCAAAGGCGCTTCAGGCATGGCGGGCGAGATGGAAATATATTTAAACTATGGGCGAAGTTTCGTGGGGTAGGCTGAACAAATTGAAAACTGCAGAATGTCATTAGATGATGCGAATAAACCCTAACACCGATTGAGTTTGTCCCATTCCAGAAGCTTTTTCGAGTTCAATCTATACGGACAAGCGATTGTCCTATAGGAAATCTTGAAATCCAATCCGACGGCAATGTGTGGCCGAAACTGTCCTCCTTCATAAAAAGAACAATTCTCTCCGACGTGTATGGGAGTGTTGCTACTCGTGTTCGTTGAAGAGATAACTATGATAGAGCTCCCTGCAGGGCTAACAAGCGTTAATATTTTGCTGGAGTTGATCGTTCACC
This sequence comes from Varroa jacobsoni, assembly GCF_002532875.2. Taxonomy (NCBI): domain Eukaryota; kingdom Metazoa; phylum Arthropoda; class Arachnida; order Mesostigmata; family Varroidae; genus Varroa; species Varroa jacobsoni. Next base: position 222,563 of record NW_019213557.1, on the reverse strand, counting down.
AATGGTGATGCATTAGTGTGTCTGCAAGGGCTGACGTCCGGCTCGACGCAAGGTGGTCCAGACGTGCATTATAGTATCCTGCTACAATTGTGGAAGCGTTGGAAGTAGGGCCCGCCATGGCCTGCAGGCCGCCAACAAGCTTTTCCTCAAACGTTACGGTCACTTCTTTACACTTGACGCACAAGCAGTGTTCTGGGGCCACACAAAGCCGTAATGTCGTTTTCCATATGGCCCGCAATGAGGTCCACAGCTCCATAATGGTAAACCACTGACTTTTCGTATATGTGGCCATGGCTTGTTCCCTTTTGCACAGGACAATGGACGAAGTAACTTGGATGGGCCGGTCGCCCAGTTCTTTGTAAGCACAATGCTATCGACTGTAGCCCAAGACTTCTGATGCGAGTAGCGCTAATGTAGAGGCGTCCTTGTAGTTCCACCGAATGAACTTTAGCGCTTCTCATGACTTTGGCCCCGATTACTTTTCTGAGGGCGTGCTTGTGACTGAGTGTGAGATGTGGGGCTGCTGTCCCTAAGCATGGTCTGTGTTTGCAGTGCGATCAGAGCCTACTTCAAGATGTCTTCAATCGTCGATGGCGGCGGGAGCTGCAATTCCATGAAGAGTGCCGACACACTGATAACGGATCGGATAACGAGGAGTTCTCTTTGAAGGGCTGAAGCGATTTCCTAATGCGTTCCTTAAAAAACTCATAAATATTCTGAATTCTTGCGTTCACGTCGGCAGTCCGTACTGTCGATTCTTTCCGCGGCGGGTCAACGGCGCTACAAAGGTGTTCTTATGACTAGTCTGTAGAGTTTCTTTTGGAGCCATATTAATCTCACTCTTAAAAAGGATTTGATTCACCGTGCGATGTTCCACGCGATTTCCTTCGTTACATCGTCTTTCAAGTTGCGCCCACTCTCAACTTCTTTACGCTATGTCATTGAAAGAGACAAAACAGCGAAAGGCGCATTCTCCTGAGTTGCCCTTCTGGCAAGCTTTTCATTGGCTGCCTTGCGCTCCGACCCGAAAAGGGAAACAAATAGGACATGCGGCTCGGACTCTGGGTGCAGCAGCAGCTTCCAGTTCCATAGTAGCGGCTCAACAACGATTATAAATCCATCATTTTCGAACTTCATCTACTAATGGTAGCTTGTCTGGAGAAAGACGGCTACCAGGTCATTTGAATACCGGGATGCTTATTCACTTCGGCTATTATACTATTTATATCCATTTTCGTGGCCGCATGCACCGCAATAGATGGCGGCAAGGCCGGTTTAAAAGGCTCTAAGATAGCGCCGCCGATAAGCATAATTGCTTTATCGATAAAGGCGCAATACGGGTAGTTCCGTGCTGCTTGGACATGTTCATCTTTTCGTCCTTCAAAGGCCTAGTGGACGAGCGCATTGGCTTGCTTCTGAAGGCTTGCACTTCGCCTTGCAAAGCTTTAAAACGATGCAGAAAAAAAAGTGCGATGCGCGCGCTATGACGTCGGTTCCCAGCGGTACGCTGTCTATACATTTCATCAATTGCTTAATTGATTAGCTAGTTGCGGGCAAGCTTCACCGTTGACAAAATCATTTCTGGATAAACACGGACCTGGTGTCACCAGTACTGGACATGCCAATCAACGGTGAAAGCGTATTTCATGCAGTACAATCGGCATCGTTAGTCGGAATCCTGATGCGCCAGCATGTCGATGTACCCATCCTTTGATTTTTGTAAGCCTGAATTGAACTGGCCTGTGCCAATACCACAGTATGTAGATGTATAAGGCTGCATAGGCTTAACGTCCGAAACTTATGCTGTGCATTACGCTTTGATGTGCTAATGGAAAAGGTAGCAAACTTTATTCGTTCTTCGTTAAAGGGCATCTTAGCGTTTTCCGATGGGAAATCCTGATCATATTCACTAATGAACATGATAATTAGCTCTAACAGAATCCAAAACTTTACATATGTCGATTCATTCTTTTATCGATATTTTATAAATGTTAAAAAACTTCCTCAGTTCTACAGAGGCAGGATGACGATTTATGTATTATTTACGTATCCGTTGACGTATTGTCGACCGAAGATACTCGTTAATTTTACATATTTGTCTCAGTATGATAATCGTTAGAGCTCCGTAATACGTACTAGATGGCGTCAGCGGGTTGGCAACCTGTTGGTGACAATTTGTCGTGATATCCAAAAAGTGGGACTTTGTTTTCGCACCGTACTATAAGAGTACGTCTACATTGTAGGTCTACTCAGGCTCCGCGGCCTACTCCAACTGTCCGCAGCGGTGATGTGAGTCGTCGTTGTCCAGTCATCCAAAAAATTATTTTTATCGTGCTCTCGTAGCGTTTCCAGCACTGCTAATATCGCTACGACTAGTCCTCTACAGCCGCTGGCAACGCTGCTACTAATATTGCGGTTGTTGCAACGACCTCACGCTCTATTTGTGTTCCTATGTGCGACGTTGCCATCTTCGGGGCACCGTTCAAAACCTTGTCATTGTAGCTCCATCCCTAATTGCTTAGATAGAATACGTGAGCGAAGAAAATAGGGGGAACAGAGACAAAAACGACATTTTAAGTACGGGGCTGGCCATATAAGTTGTTTCAAATGTCGCACATACATTACAAGGGAGGGAAATACCAGCAGCAGGCTGACTATGAGATATGGGAACATGAAGTGCTAACAGTTGCCTGAGGCCATCCAAGCAGACCAATGACATTAGAGGAGGTATTCTGCAAGTCATAGAACTGAAAGGGTAGACAGGTGCTTTGCCTATCCACGAGTAGAATACGATAATGTGTTAGCCAGATAGCAAAAAATATTCGGATTTAAACATAAATATAGGGATTACGTAAAAGAAAGCAAAACTTGCGGGCCACCATTTCGACGTAACGGTGAGGCAACAGATGTTCAAAAAGGTCGGTTCAATAAGAGTTTGGACAAACACAAATATACATTTTAGATGTTTTTGCATTTTTCAGGAACCTATATTGTTGTAGGTTCGTTTTCTCATATTTTATTTGTTAACATTACATTCATGCCGGATTCTTCACTTCTAAAACAAAGCCAACTTGAGGTAAGTCTATGACCAAACCTTTACGGTAATTTTGCCTCTCCATTGAGAATTGCCTTACAGTAGAACCGTTACGTTTCACTACACGAGGTTAAATTTTGTGGATACTCTTATCTTCGATTAACTCCTTGAAGACTCTTCCTCTTTAACGCCAATGAAAGGGTAAAGTTAGGACGCAGACTACACGTATCTAAATACAAAAGGTATTTTCGTTTATAATTAAAAGTGGATATCCTTCCTTGGACGCATTGGACGGCTCTTTCCTTTAACTTGTTTATTCCTTACGTAAAACTTATTCTGACGAGTTATTTTCGGAAGTTTTCTATTGAACAGTTGTATCTTGCATTATTACAGTTGTGTCGAAGGTAGCATATTGTAAGGAACTTTCCGCAACAATGCAACACGTTCCTATTACGTCATGCGGCTTCGAAATTCGGTAGATTCCTGACGCCAAAGTTAGAGTAGTACTTCTCTGTAGAACACTGCGTGTGAAGCTATGCTTAACGGCAGTATTGGACATTAAAGCTCGGAACATTTATTAGGTAGTACATTGTGGTAAGTGCGTACATTCCGAGCCTTATTTCTATTCTTGAAAGTACGCTTCTTGAATATTCAATATTCCTGAATAATCAGTTGAGAATCAAATAAAATTTAGATTTGCTTTTTGTAGAAAACTAATTCAAAGAAATTATCATCGAACCTGTGTTTTTGAACAGTAACAAACTTTGTGGATAACATCGGAAGCTGAGCTTCAGAAATTTATATTTGCAATAGGTATGACCCGTTCGACGCAAACATATATCACATGCACGAACGATCTTCTAATTCTAAAGGTATTTACGCCCTTTTTGAGCTTAAGAGTTTGTTAGTACGTCTAGTTAATCACTTTCAATGAAGGTAAAAAAACATAAATTAAAAAACAAGCAAGATTAGATATTTTTCTATTAGGCTCGTGACTTCTTATCTAAGAATTTTAAATGGGTTAAATCTAAACAGTGAGGCCTTAAGTAGGCAATACGAAGTCAGCTTGCTCGGAGAGATAAAGGTCTATAAAAGTTGAAGAAGTGTCGTTTTTCTCCGCATTTACGCCGGACTCTCTTCCTACAAATAGGGGTATCTGTAACAGCGAATATTTCTTCTACAAATGTGTTTCAAATAAAAATATATTAAAGTAAAAATACTCACATATTCTTGCGCTTACTTTTCGATACTCAAACAAAACGAGTTCACTGGAATTACAATTATCCTGAGACACAGACTATTTCTTGCGCTCTTTCCTCTGTTCTGCCCTATGATAAACAATGGTCATATACTGTTTTAATTCTATAATACTACAATACTACAACTAACAAGAAGACTATCGAATCACAAATACTGACCATATAGTCTATGCTCAGTCGTTCCGGTATCCGTTAAACTTAGACGGGGAAAAATTGGTGCGTTTTTATTTTAGCATGTGATTTATTTCGGTCTAGTTGACAGAGGAAAGGTTGCCTTGCTTTCCATTCTGAAAGCGCTTGTTCTTGTCATCTTTTCGTCTCTTCAGCGGTTTTCAGTCGATGAACCGTTGAGCGCCTTTGAAGGTCAGGCGAAGGGTGAAAGCCGATACTGGACGGCAAGATAGCATGAGCACGTTGCCAGCAGACCGCACATTCAGGAAGAAACCGCACACGTCTGGTCTGGCTTTGGTAAACAGGGATTGAAAAAACTGTCTCTAGCGAGACGAACCGTACACGGATAGGAGCTGTTTTGCTGTGAGACTAACGGAATGAAGGCCGAGTAAATGATCGGCTAGGCAACTGGGCCGTTTTTTGTCATGGAAAAAGCGCGAGTCAAAAGTGGGGTTAGAAAGCGGATTACAAGAGGACGTACATATATTACGGCCCAATATAGATTTCACACATACGGACAAATTTCCTACTGCTCAAGTATCGTGACCCAAAATTCTATCCTTTGGATTAGTGTTTGTGCCGGATTCGACTCAGCTGCCCCTCAGAACTAATACCTCCACTACAAATCGGCTGAATGAAATCAGTTAATTTGGCGATGCGACCATATGAGTTACAGAGTTTTGTTCAGCTCAGATTTGCAATTATAAAACGACGTTTACACAGGTCTAAGCTGTTTTTAAGCACTAACTTTTTCAACTTTGTATCCATAATTCAACAAAAACCATACGCGTTTCGTGTTTTATTCTTCTTATTTATTATTATGAATATTATATCTATTATTAGATCACTCCTTCCGTTTATACTGAAAACGATCTATAACTTAGATATTCGTTAACCTCTGACAGTTTCACTTTCTTGTGCCTGTTTTCTAGTCACTTGAATAGCGTCAGCCAGTGCGTCAGCCCACATTTATGATCTACCCACCCAGTGACCTGTGGTAACTTGCATTTCAGTATCAATATAACAAAGTCATCGAGAAATTGGCCTTCTACATGTGCGCAGTGTCTTGTGCCTAAGCATGCGAAGTTCTGTATTAATCACATTTACTCCATGCACGCTGATAAGCTACGCTTAGCCCCAAACAATTTTAAATAACTCTCCATCGGCCCTGGTTAGTTAGGTCGCTCTTTGACGAGGCAAAGGCTACCCTTGCCTCATCTTATCCACGTCTGTTACTTTGCCTGGTCGAGCTTCTTTTTGCTGAACACCTGCAGGACCTTTACCAGGCTTACTCACAATGTATGCAAACGCATGCCGTCTGTGCCTATTTGCCTATTCTTTCGCTTTATTGTATTACGGAAGCATTGTGAAAACAGTTCACCTTAATTTTTCTGGACTTCTAGATTTTATATCAGCCATTATCAGAAGGCGCTAAATCAATATAACGGCTTCACAAAGCACGTTATAGGGGAATGCATGGACATTTTTTCTGTTACCTTCTACAAACACAATTAGTGGAACCTGGCTGGTCTTAATTCTATAGTACACGGTATCTAGCAGATTGGCTAGAAAGCTTCGGTTGTTAGCTTACATAAAATGGTGACGATATTTAAAGAAGGCCAATTATTTATTATACTGAGGTAATTTGTGTGGCTTTCCGTAATCTTGCTGCACCAATTTGGCAGTAAACGTATACCCCGGCTAAATGCTTACAAGAGAGGCGATTATTGATAAACCTATTTTCTTACGTTTCTCTTAAATCACTTGTCCTACGAGCCATACTGTATGAATGCGAACGATTATAATCTGGCTAAAGCTAATTCGGGATTTTTTGCAATAGATTTTGTTATAGAGGGTCGTTCTTTTATTACCGTTGCCTATTTGGCGGAAAAATTGCTCCTTGCACACGAACCTTAATTTTCTTGAAATGGACGGGTCGTCGGAAGTGTGGTTTACGGTTTAAATAGAGATTTTCGGTTTCAAAGCCATAAGACAAACTTCGGCAAGCGTTGCGACTTAGCTTTCAATCTTCCATCCCGCTCCTGGTGTCGCAGGTAAATATTCCTTAACGGGAAACAGTGAAGAGAGCAGTTTATGATTTAACTAACTGAGTACAATGCACTGTTATGAACAAACTCAGCCAAAATTCAAAGGGCCCAGCAAACGAAGAGTAGTTCAAAGAGAACGTTAAGCTTTAAGCCAAACGGCAAAATAAGATTTACAAGTAACAAAGGCTGAAGACTGTCAAAACATTACTTTCTGACCGTCTAAAATTCTCGTTGCTGTGTTCCTGCCAGCAGTGGCGTAGTAGCCAGGAACATAAGGTGAATCATAAGGGTGAAGTTAGGCACCAAAGTAACTTTAATATTAGATAAAAATGATTTATCCGCTAGCTTATTCTGAGTGAAGTGGAGCCCATTTTAATGACGTTCGATTCACTACGGTCTTCAATATCATCATTTGCTAGAGGAACTGGCGCCTAGGTCAAGATAAGGTTCGATTGCTATATTTTTTTCAAAGGTAACCTGGTTACTATTATTTTTAAGACTATTTATGGAAAAATACGAACGTTAAAACAGCACAGGTAACATGTAGCTTCAGACAAGTGAACTGGAATTGCACTACTTTCTAAGCTCAACTCTATAAATTTAAGTCAAAATAGTTAAATATCATCCCAATTACGTTCTTTTTTAAAAGCTCCAAGAAAAAGTAACATGAAAAGGGTTAGTAGGATGTCCACATATAGTATTGAGTAATTTCTACTGAAAATACGTATAAATTCCGTGTTTAATTCATGAGGTCACTCTAATTTATTTTAATTTAATAATAATTAATTCAATTTAATGGCCTTAGCCTATGTGTTGTAAAATCAAATGTCGCATGGTGTGCGGTCTTTTATATCTTCAGGGCTCTGACATGAATAATCCTTTTTGGATTTTGTTTAACAATTCAAGACCAGTCGAAGTTTACAGTGCACCTCTGTAACTTCTAGTTGAGAACCCTTTTCAGGTTCTACAAAATCCTATGAGTTGCTTACGTTATCTTCTAGGCTTATCTGATGTTTAATAATGCGTTTTGCATGAAAAAGTTGTGGGAATCTTGTACAGAGATTACAAATATATATGTACGTGCTTAACTGAAGGTTGACACTTGTATCGGGTTAGTGCAGAATTTACTGTCCTACCTTTTCTTGCTTTTGAATACTTGCAGGCGATCCAGGACATGCAGGCCAATGTGCAGAGAACTGGCCAAAATGCTTGCAAATCATCGATATTCACTGTGTGCAGCTGTTCAAAACTTAATTCACAGTTCAAATCCAGATCTTTACAACTCATAAACATTAAAAGCAGTTATTTCAAATACAGCTAATTTCTTGGAAATCACACAATTGGCCTCGGCTGCACCTTTTTCGGTAGTCAAAATTTCGAGAGTTGCCGGATCAAGTTTGCATGTGCAAGTATACGCTTTTCGTAACTGGAATATCGCAGACAGGCGGAATCGATCATGTAGGTGCCCTGTCCTATCATTTTGTCCCTCAGAAAAACTACTGCTGACGAACCCCGGGGCAAAATAATAACAGCACGTAGAACATCTCAGAGAATACTTACGCTAAATTTCTAATGAAACAAGTTCGCTAAATATGCAGCTGCCGAAATTTATATATTGTCGAAATTACGTTCCGGCTAACTTAGAATTTTCAGGCTTGCCTTGTTTTTCCGATACTAAACTAGTCCAGCTGGAATTAATTGTTAATTAGTTAGCTGTCTATTTTTGCAAACCAATTTCCTGGAACAGTAAAATGACTATGCACGTAGCATTTCGATTTATCCGCACTAATTCGTTGAAGCAGTTCAGGTCCCCGACCCGACTGAAGATCGGTCTTCAGTAACACACCCCATGCACCTTTACTTTCAGAGTTACCTCAAACCTTTCGTACCAGGTATCGTGAACTACTAGTTAGAATCGAGCCAAAACCGCCATTTTATTTCAACCCGAAATAATAGCGGTCAAGTATCTTCACTCTTCAGAGCGCAATCGTCAACACATTTCTGATGCGCTTCTCACTCGCCGCCTTCTTCTTCGAGGGTAAGGGTTCCTCTACACAGCAGTACTTATTCACTATTTTTATTTTTTTTTACACCAGGATACGATAATTTGTCTAATAGTGGTGTAATTTTCTTCCTTTGTAAATCCCAGCGGTTTCCTTCATTGTCCGCCTCAAAGGGCTAACTACGGGTTTGGATAAAATAAACCCGTAGTAAAATACCCGTAACAGCTTAGTGGGTATCGTATTTGGTTGCTAATCTTACATACACGTTGTGGTCTAAATTTGAATCCGGACTTAAACAGACTTCATTTCGTGCTGGGAGTCAGCTGCGTGATGGAATGCCTAGTAGCGATACCGGAAGTAAAACTCGAAGCATGTAAGCGCATATACACGTACTTCAATCATATACTGGTGAATGTGAAGCCTACAGGTAAATTCCGAGCACGGGGTGCATCCCAGGAGTGAAATCTGGAGTGATTACGACTATCCTCTGATTTGATATGTAGAAGAAAACGCAAGTAGAAGGTAGGTATTCGCATCGTATACATCACCACTCCTGCACCTGCAGGAAAGCCTCAAGTACCGGTGACGCAGAAAGAAAGCCGTTACAGAAATCTAGTACCAAATAAGTTTGACTGCTTACGTTAATTGCTATGACCACCGTTTTAGAATCTGCACTATAAAATCGACGTAGGCTTCATCATCACATGGGAATACGCTGCATCGGAAAAAAACAAGCAGGACTGCCCATAGTTATGGTTACGCAAGGGACAGTGCGAACTTGTCTTTAGCTGTTTATCGCACTTACAAACATCCATGCGTGAAAAACAAACAACATATGAAAAAAAAACTAAAACAGCACCAAGCACACAGGACGGGTGGCAAAAATCCGCTAGTCTGGCTTCGAACCGACAAAAAAAGGAAGTCAATCGATAATAACATCCATAGATTTTCGAAATACAAGACGATACTATTGTATATTCGTGTAGATTGATACATAGACAGCTTGTGACCCTAGCCGTCGCTGCAAGCGAACAATACGATTCGGAGCGTTCTATATAATCTCTTTATGTAATCCCCGCTTACAATCGTCGTGCAAAGGCCAGTGACTGCGTATCTTACTATTGCTTCGGAAAAACGCTGCGTCGAGCCTGTCAACGGAGTAGGTGCACTCGCACACAGGGAGGCGCTGAAAGGTACATACTGTAATTTCTATACCTCTGCAATAGACACCAATTACAGGAAGACCGATACTTGAAGTACAACAGAAGATACGACTGGACTATGTACAACCATCTCTAGCAATTGTATTTCCGATCATAGATTCTGAAGCGCGGCTATAAGACTTACAAGAGTAAAAATCGAGCAAATTGTGATAGTACTTAGGCGCTTGATTGTGACATCACACGCTCAACAAAACTATAATATATATATATATATATATATATATATATATATAGCGAAATTAAGAGAAACTGAATAATGGTGGACCGGATGAGTTGATTTGGTTCAGTTATTACAAGTACAATTTAGCCCGCCATTTGTCGTGTTTACCCCTAACTCAGTCTAAACTAAAAATATCGCAGTAACACAGTGATATTGTGATTCTACTGCTGTGATTGTCAGTGCAGCTTTTTCTCGTTTCTTTTTGCTCGCTCTGAAAACCCTGCGTCTCTTGGGCAAAGTAATATAATTTCTTTTAATAATCGAATAATCTTTCTCATTGAGTTTATGACAAAAGGACTTCCCCTGATTATCAAATTTGAACAAAGCTTTCCCTTCATCTGACCTTTTCAATTCATTCGGTTCGGTTCCGACCAACCCGCACACGGCTTTTATAGTTCCGTCAGTTGAATGGGTAGTACCACTTTCTGATAAAGACGTCCTACATCTCATCCTTTCCGACTTAATAACGTCTTATCACTCGTCTAAAAGAAAAGAAAGGAACCTTTTCATTTAGTCTATTCTGTCACGTAGACGACCGACCGAGCTTTCCATTGGGTGATCATCGCGACATTTAAGTTCTCGAAATCTTTTTGCTATCAAGTTATGGTGAAATTTGAAGATTCGTTTGGAATGATATTGTTCATAGAAATATCTGATTAGCGGCCATGGTATATGAAGCGATCGGTTTGTAAACTAATGTCAACAATGGAAGTTTAATAACGAAAGTAACGTTTTCTTTATTTTTTGCGTTAACGTAAATAATAAGAGAAACGAATCGCAAAAGGCAACAAGAGCAAACGTCCCATGCGTGATATTATTATTCAATAGAACTGTATTTTTTGCTTTAAAACGATGCTTCCTTTGTTTTTCTTAGTATTACGTTCAAAGGAGCAAGTTGAATACCACCGTTGATGTAATGCAGGCTCAGACAGAAATCATTTATCTTCTTATCTAGACCTACAGAGATTCAGCTTTTATTGCTGAAATTAATGTTTAAGTATCTATGCGCAGATATGTTGTTTGCTATAAGGTATCCAGGTCATTGTTTCTTACTTCTAATATTTGTTTAGTTGGAGATTTTGCCGAGGATTTTACCATGCTTTGATTTTATGCTAATCTCTCGTATCAATTCATTTCGATAGAAACGGAGTAAAAGTAATTGTTATTTGTCTTATCTAGATACGTTAGATTTAGGCCGAAGGCAATATTGAGGCAACTAAAAAAAATAACTATCCTTTGCATTCGGGCCTGGGCCTTCTAACGAAACAAAAAAATTAGTGCCAGCCAATGGTTTTCGTTAAGGAAGTTTTTTTTTCACTATAGATATGTTGCAAGACAAGTTTTAACAGCTTGCAAGATTAAACTGGACGATCGCCAAGTCTGACAAATTGCTAAGTAATAGAGCAAGAGGGGAAGTGCAGTAACCAAGCAGATATAGACTGCTTGTTCTATATGTCGATATTAGGCACCGTTGTCGTTCTATTCATCTGCTATTTCTTATCGTCTATTACGTTTCTTATTCGAATGAGGGCTTAACATGGGCGATTAATTGGTACTTTGTCCTACTATCGTAAATTTCCAAGTTACGACGTGAAGCATGAGTTCAATTAGCTTGCCTATCAAACACGTGACCATTGCATACGCTAACAAGTAATCCGTGTTGCATAACACCTAACCTGTCATGATCACTGGAACCGATAATAGGACGTATAAAGGACATCATTCGACGCGTACACCACAGAGTAGTCCAATGGCGACTAATGTCGCCATTGAACTACTCTGTGGTGTCTAATATAGACAATGGAAGAGTTCAAGGATGACGAGTTATTTCTGATTGTTACTCGTTTTCGGGGCTCGACCTCGACGTGCTGTTCACGTGTAAAGTTCTTCCCCGGCCTATGTTATCTGGTAGTTTGCCAGCTCTGTGGCGGTGTGATGCCCCGGCACCATTTGCATACGCTGCTATACCATGGATAACTGCATTGGCCTCTTTTGGGTAGAGCTTCTTCCATGTACAATAATTTTCCTTGAAGTTAAAAGAACACGACGGGTCGGAGAGAGCGAATAGGCCACACGCCGCATGTCGTCAGCCTAAGTGGTGAGCTACGACGAAAACTAATTGCACACGCCAGGAAATGATACCAGCTGTGCAAAAGAAACTGTCAACACTCGTTTTTTTTTTTTTTTTTAACCATGCATCAGGCTTCGTCAGTGGCTCGCTTTCAATGTTCACCAGTGAACCCATTTTTATGCACCGTGCGCATACGTATATATATATGCATGAGAAGCATTTCCCATTCCAGCTAGTACTTATCAGTTTTTCAAAGGACTGATAATAAAGATTAGCCTTAAATAATATTTGTCATATATGGATGTCGCTGTTAAACAGGTACGCTTCATGGAGAACAACGCTAGCAAGGCACATTTTATGTGCGTCGTACCGTGTGAGATCGAGGTCTCCTAATCATAACCCATTGCACCAGCCCGTACTGGCCTCGAATATTTAGCATGTAGTTCATCGTTATCTTCAGTCACGTATGAATTGTGCACATTGATTATAGATGCAGACATTTACAAGGAATATCAAAGAATCGGGAGGAGCAGCATGTGTCAAACGATTATCTTAATGGAATACTGTTCTGTTCGATTCGTCTGCGTCGTAGCTTCTAATCGATTCTTCATCGCGAGAAAGCCGCCTCTGGTGAAGCCGTTATTGGTGGCCATAGGACGCGTGTTTTTCTGGCTAAACCGTAATAGAAGCTGAGGGAGAAACGTAAAATGAAAAGGGAGTTTTGAGTAAAAGGCAAGAGCTGCTTCATTTCCTCTATCGTTCGCGCTTTATAGAGTGACCTGACTTAGATGCAGCTCCTCGATGAACAGAAAAAACCATGATGACAATATCAGCTCAGCTACGATCCAAATACATAGGCTTGCAGCTGTATAAAAAGCCTGAATGTGATTTTTTTTTTAACAATAATCAAGCTAATATATCCGTGCATTATAGAATCACCGTCGCCCGCAAAGGTGAACATAGAAATACCGTCCAATTTGCTCGTTCTGTTTATATCTGTACACTGAATGGCCGTTAAAATGTAGCGTTAGCAGATGTAGTGGACCTTGTCGGGTCCATCGAATAGAACAAAGCGAAATTAACGACGAGGGCAAACGAGCATGTGCAGTACGCGGTCTAAATTTAGCCCGTACAAAATACGCTCCCATAAATAATTGCAAATAGACATTGAGTCGTTAGGCAAAGCATATGATACTGGTAACGAACTTATCGCTCCCACTGATTTTTAAAACGCTGGAACTTTTAGATGAACCAAAGGAAGTGTGCAGTTTAGTAGAACAACTGTGTTAATATTTGGGAAGGGAAAATATGTCTCGTGTAGTCCTTGTTAGTTGCCATAAAGCAGTGGTGACGATCACTGAACGGTTGTTGTGGATTTCGCTATAAATTTTTCTAAAAGGAGCCATAGCGGTTACGCTCGATGGAAACTCTTCCAAACCGAGCTAATCAGCCCTAAAGGAATACACAATTTATTCCTAAGGAAAGCAGAGCGGACGAAAAGAATAAATCGTATACCTTCTTGATCGCATGCTTTTCTCCAGTGGTCCTAGTCAAAATAGGGCAGAAGTTGAACGGATCACGTATCACTTCAATCGTAAAATCATAGGCACAAAATGCTTTCAAACTTCACTTCATCCATTAATGGTTTCTTGGCGCCATCTCCACCCCGAAGTGATATCAACTTCCCCTCTTTAACAGTTAAAGCCTATGGCGATCTATATACACCGCGCTGGAAATTTACCTTACCGTGCAATGAAGTCACTCAACGCCCGTCAAGATCATTTTCGTCGGGAGCCACCGCTCCGTCAGAAATTCGTCGCAGTGCTGTTGCACAATCTGAGCGATAACAATACTTTTAAATGATCACGTTAAGAACATATATTATGTAACATTTACATATATATTTATTTAGATATATAAATAGGCACAGGCACAATGAAGAGTTCAAGGCGACACAATACACCGTTGTATATATTGTAGGTCTAAATTTATTTTTCATATCGAATATATCAACAGCGTAACTGGCGGTTACGGGAAATGATCTAATGCCAAGATGACGATTTCTAGTTCCCTTTCATTTAACTATCCCGTTAGGTGAAAAGAAAATTTTAATATAGCAATAAATATTGTTCTCTGTTACTGCACGTGACTCTCGTGTATAGATAAAGATAATGCTAACGTTCACTTTTTTAATATTGATTAAAAAATGTCGAAAAATACTGACATTCTTGGGTAAAACTCGTTGCCTTTTAATTGTGCAATATCAGGGGATGTTGAGAAATTCACTTGGAATTTTCCGCGATGTTAGCCGAAATCGTTGCCGTATGAGTGAGGTGAATCATGGCCAAAAACTTGTATCATAAATAATACTTTGTGGCAAACTTCAAATAAACAAACCTGATAAGTTTTTTCATATATATATATATATCGAAAGAACTGCGGATTATAGCCGTAGAAAGAATTCCATGATGAATATACTTGGAAAAGTTATAGCCAGCATTAGCTAAAGCTACCGATAATCCACCTTAAAGAGAATGTGAGGATGCATTTCGCTTCAAATCAAGAGATATATCGTATGAAATTGACTTCGAGCTTCTCTCCGTAAAGACAAGAAAGTGTCAAGGTTTTAAAAACAGTAGCGTTTAGAAAAAAAATCAAGGATCAATTTGAGAAACTGCACCAGTGCATATTGCTGAATTATGACTTTACACCTTTTTCCGTAGACCTCATCGTTATAAAAATGAATTGGAAAAGTTGCTTTACAAACACCCCCTGTATAAGGTGTATTCAGAAGCGTAAACGATAGAACCTTCACTTTCTACTGTTGTTAGCCAGATGTATCAAGCCGAAAATATTTTTTTTTTTATAAAATAACGCCTACCATAAAATACTGAATTAATGTAGGCATTATAGGTGCAGCAAACAGTCTGCTACCTGGGATACAGCCAATATATCTGGGAACTGCTAAAAGGAAATGTAATCACCTCTGATAGACAAGAATCGGTAGTCCCCATTGGATTCATATTGCATGATATGCACGTGCTAAGCACAAACCATGCTCGTTCCTTTAGCTTGGTATTTATCAAAGCATGTAACCAATATACTATAATGCAGTCTACATAATCTCGTGCGGCGGCTTTAACTAACAAAAGTGGATTTTTTTTTCCTAGAATAAATATCACATAGATTCGAATACGTGAATAAGTGAGCTCCAGGCAAAATTGATGGCAAATTTTCATATATAAGACGGTTCACTCACACAACGACCATTGTTGCCTTTGTTATGGTCGTGTATGGTAATATCAGAATATATAAACTACCCAGCTTCACAGTTTTTCTCTAGATATACCGCCAGCTCGTGCTTTTACTGCTCTTTATAATAAAACGTTATAAAAACGTTAACGAACGTACAACGATGTGCTACGTTGATCCACGTCACATTACCACTTGAGACATTGTTCCCTATCAGTTAACAATAACCAAATCAACACATCGTATTTTGGCCCTTTCTCTGTTCATTTTTCAACACTATCCTTCTATTGCTTTATCTTTGTGCATCTTCTGCGACCTGCGCAGAACCCGCATAATATGATGCATTTACGCTTGAGCGCAAAGCAAAGGAGCCACAGAAAAATGTGGCATAGTAAAGGGACCCTAGATAGTCGCGCTTCTCCAACTCTACCCTTACCTCGATCCCGGATTTCTCTGCTCGTTTATTCAGCTCTCGCCTTCATTAATGTTTTCGATTTTCAGTGGCTCCTACAACTGGGTATAGCAGGAACCATGCTCAGCACATGGCAGAACAACTTGCGCTAGCCAGTAAAGGTCGATTAAGGTACTGCGTGATGCAGGGATAGTGCCGTCAGCTAAAAGATGACTCACAAATGGCCTCACGCGTACTATTGAACACACGCGTACTGCCATGCACGAGTGAAGGACAAAAGACAAAAACGTCCCCTTACTTTATGGTCTTCGGGGAGTACGGGGGAGGCGGCGGTGACCTATCGCTGTTTCTATTCCGCTGCAATGTACCAGCGCTCATGCGCAGAACTGATTACATTTCCCCAATCAATTTAGCAAGTTTTTCCAGAGTTGGCCCACTTAAATTGTGCTTCATTTTCTTGCAACTAGAGCTTTGCTTCCTATTGCCGTCGTCGGCCGGCCACGAACCTCATTCTTAATTACATAAGGGCGTGTATCAAATTCTCAATAAACGTGAAGGCTATCATTCGCGACTGTTAAGCTGCATTATAAGATCCAATTTAAGCGACAGACTGTACAGTGCAATCTGCAAGGCCCCTGCAAGATTGGAGCACATGGCAGATGAACAGCGAAATATGGAAACAATTTCCTTGTTTTGAGACACAGGATACGGGTTCACTTTATACTGTTATCTACTACTACAGGTGTGCATTCCTTTTCTTCTATGCTTAGCGTTATCTCCTGCTGTCACGCTAAACGGTATCGTCTGAACATCCGCTACATCACAAAGCGCCTCTGCGATCGCTCATTGAATAGGAGTCTTCTCTACGTTGGAATTATACGAGACCATGAAATAGATGCAAAGTTAAATACGGCAATATGTGATGTACTGTCAAAACTAAAGTTAATTAACTAGTAACGTATTTTGGAAATTCCGGAAGTGATTTCATTAACCAACCTTACATATGCACCTAGCCATTATATATATATATGTGATAGGTTCCACCTATTATAAGGCATCTATATATGTGAAAGCTTTATGCGAAAATATCTAGGTATGTAAACATAATTAGGCTTGATATTAAAATCTGTTATCCTTTGGTAACAGAATATGGCTCTTACTAGAAAAGTTCCAGAAGTTCTTGCATGCCATGCACTGTCAACAACAGACGTAGCGGTGAACTTCAATCACACTATAAATTTGAAGGACTAAGTTCCCAGTTAAACAGAACGTCGATCAAGGTACTATAAGTATAAGCCTATGTTTGCTATAAGTAAAAGTGGCTGTTGACTTAAATTTTACTGGGTCTTTTTACCCCCTTGTCCAAATATTTTTTGGATTTATTAATTCCGTAATCTATGGTGTAATATCTACCGCAATACCGAAGTATCTAACGAGTCAGTCACACATAAATTTGTGGAGCTTTCGGTTTTACCCCTGACAGTGCATGAAAATGTTGCCTTGTTGGCTGTCACCGAGCATAAAACGAAGTGTGTCTACCCCCTGGTCTCAAGCCTACGCCACTTCACAAGATGGTGAGTATATTAAGCAAACATGTTACACAGTTGATTTAAGTTCAGAGTTCTGAGCTCGTGCGTTGGACGGCCCAAGGCGTAACATGTTAGGACAGACCCGTCAAATTTAAGTTTTTCTCCCAGCATAAAAAACTTCGTCTGCTTCTTGTCGGGATACGACGAGAAAAAACCTACTTCCAACCTTGTAGCGAGGGTGAGGGTAGATACCCCCGGCTCAGAGGAGAAAACGCATGGATGTATATATGTACTGCTTTGCCTGTCAAATGGAAGCTTCGCTTTCTCTGGGTAACACACACAGCTGTTCTCCAAGTACAAGCAAAGCCGACAACATGTGTCTCCAACATAATTAGTAGTCAAGTTCTCTCTTTTTGATGATATGAACCTAATAGAGGTGCATGTTTGCCTAGAATATCTAAAAATTCTGACACAACTTACGAGCTAGGTATGATTTAGTGGCTCATAGTGGTCATTTCTCTCCATCGACTTCGCGATCAGCCAACACAGTGTCCAGCAAATCTACTGCGAACGCCTGTATTCTTTAGCTACGAACTTCCGTAATGTCGGCGAAACTTCTGGTGATACAACTTGTTCTGTAGTGGATCAACAGGTAAGTACCCTGTTGTGCAAGTGTGGACGGAATGTCGAAAACGTAATTTTACCAACTGCTTTATGCATCGTTAGCAGTGTCTAGGTGCTATAGACGAATCAATCCCCAGAGTGAAAATATAGAAACCGATTAGGTAGTTAGTGATAAGCTTCCATATGTAGATAAAACACCGGCCATAGTGCAATAGCCGCTTTTATTTTATTATGCGAGGACATCAGGTTAAGCCAATGATTAGTATATTCCGTACAGTCGAAGCTTCGGTTTGACAATGCGGGACGCGGTTATTACCTTGGTTGTTGCATATCTTGCAAGTTTTATTATATTGACTAAAAACAATGATAAGACCTGATCTGGACGTTTGGATGGAGACGTGCTCGCCCTCGATTTAGAGATAGCCCTAATCTAACTTTACCTGACTTGTGCCGATTGATTGTCTTCTTCGTAGCTCAGTTACTCAAAATTGTCTTCATTTTGTCTCCACTTCTATTCCAGCTAAAGCATGTAAAGCTCACCCGTATTGCGTTGAGAAAGGCTCACTATGGACACTGCTGTAATTGAAGAGGGCGTTTTTGCGGTTGGTAGAATAGTCTCTGCCAACTCAGGCGCATCTGTGGCCTCTCAATCGAACGCGCATGTGGTCGCTTCGTCGTCTACTGGGGTCGCATGCTATGAAGAATCTCGATCAGTAAATTTCGATAAGCGCTGTCCTGGCCATCGACTTCCTGAAAGCCATCACGACGTGTCAAAACCGTGTAGTTCAAAGTACAAGGAGGCTACGTGCCACATCTGTAGCTTTGAGTCTGCCTCGAGTCAAGCAGCTACCAACCACATTCGAACCCACGATAAGAGGCTCGATCTTTGTCGTATTTGTGAATTGCCACAAATCTCCGAAGGTACACTACAGCTACATCTTTACAAGCACATTGGTGTACGGCCATTTCTTTGCAAGTTATGCGGCCGTAGGCTTCGCACGAAATACAGCTTCGAAAAACACCACGAGCTGCATAATCGCAGCACTAGATATTTTGCCTGCAATGCCTGTGGTGACTGGTTTTCATCGAAGACGAAATTAACGCTCCACGAACGAAGGACTCATGCGGTGCGGGAATGGAAGTGTCGATTCTGCGAAAAAATGTTCTTCAAGCAAACCGCTTTAGAACAACATGAAAATCTACACACACTGAGCAACCTGCTTAGATGTCCACATTGTCCGAAGCGATTTTCGGCCTCACAAAGCTTAAAGAATCACATCAAAGGTAGACATGGACTTATCTCAGGCGACACCGGCTGAGGTCAATGAGGAACAGTTTACTATTGTAGTGTAGTTATGCAAAAAAAAAAAGTAATTCAACAATAACGTGGCCAATCTCTCAGTGAGTTCGTGATTTGCTGCTGTTTCTGCCTGAACAAAATGTTTCACAGCATAAACATTTCATGATGTGTTTGATGACGTGCATAAAAGAATTATTTTGCTACAGAAAGACAAAATTGCGACTGGGCAGTAATTATAATTATAAAAATAAAAAAGGTATAACTAACATAATAATAATTCAACCTAATCTTATTTTATTAAACTTTTCATTAAATAAGTATAATTTCTTATTACTGGACTAATAGTCCCATCGGCTTGAACGTAACGTGTTTATTTACGGTGGTCACTTGAAGGCTGGTGACTGAATCTAAACTACTGCATTGACCATGCAACACTTCAAGGTCCACATGAACACTCAATTGCGGTCGTATATATGTTCCCACACATTAACTTCAAGTAGCTATATCTTATACTTAAACCGTTTATACTACATGCATTGTCATTTGCGATGCGGACACAACTTGTTAACAACTTAATGAAAGTGAAATCTTAATTCGATAATGGCACTACGTGCAAATTTTACGTCTAGTTAGCTTCACCGCCACAGCGGTGAAGGTAACTAGACGTAAATGAGCCTATATATAAACTGAACAAAGCAAATCCGTTCAACAGTTGTCCAACGATATGGCCAAATAAAATTAAAAAGGCACTGCTGTGTTTTGTGAAGTATGACTGTATTCTCTTCTGAGGAAGAGTTGATAAATACGTTACTCGTTTACCCAGCAAGCAATAGATGCAATCCATGAATTGAACACACAAGGTGTATTTCTTCTCGGATTTCGACTGTATCGTGTAAAACAATCGTATCTCTCTCTGAGAGATCTCCTCGAACGATCATCTTTATACTGTAGCCCGGTCCGTCTTCAACACGCTTCAAAGACCTCCTAAGACCACTCCTCACGTTCGAGTGAATAATTTACCCCACTCGCCGATTCGTTGATTCTATTAAATTCGTCCGGGAAAACGATTTTCAGCAATCTAAACATGAAACGCAACTTATGGGTCATTTTGTTTATCTGGTTCAAAAATACATCCACGTCTGACACTCGATCCATAATAGCGATTATTCTTAGTGATCCTTAAGGGTTATAGCGTTTGACACTGAATATGGCTTACTGCTTCGAAATAAAAGAGTGATTATCCTCACTTTTGATAAAGCAGAACTTTACTTCGACTTACCTGCGTATCCCACGTTTGAAACCACATTTTTGGGCAAAGACTTTTATATGCTTTTTTAAAGTACTCACAGGACTGTACTGGTTCGCCGCGTAGGTTCTTAGCCTGCAATAACACGCGACGCTATGACTGTGTAAGGTCCGAATGCAATATTTTTAATTGTTGAAAGAGGACGTAAGGCTTTATAGAAATGATTCCTATTGGCATCGAGTATGCCTTTTTTTTGTCCCATTTGTCGGGAGCATTTGAACCATCATCTAATTATAGATATTTTAAGTGTCAAGTTGCGAACCTTAACGCAGCGATGATAGTCGACATAGTTCTGGTAACAGTTTCTTGTTTGGTTTGTGTGCGGAAATCGCGGATCGAACGGCACCACCCATGGGAGCTGGGCTTTAAGCTCTAACAAACAGATGATATTTTAGATTTTAAACCAAAGTACTGCCTGTATCCTCCTACTTGGTCAATATCTGTGTCAGCTGAATAGTAGCAAAGCTAGATTCGTCAAACGTCCTCAGCACACATCCACAAAATCCAGCTATAAAACTGATTCAAAAAAACAAAGAATATCACTGCTTTGTTGGGTAATGGTTTTGAGTTAAACGCAACAAGGCCTCAGCTTCGGAAAGGTGCTACACACGAAAGCGGTAATGGGCATCGCTCTGTTTGGACAGGGAAGATTATAAGCAAACTTTGTGCCCGCTGATTTCATGTTTATGCAGATCACTTCATACCTAAGTATAGCGTACAATATATTCTTGAAATCAGATTTTATTATCTGTAGCGCTGTAGAAGACAGTACTCTCTGAAAAATTGAGGTTAGCCTTTTTTTTCGTTTCATGTTTTATGCCCGGTATTGCCATTAGCTATTCCATCAGACTGCTGGCTCCCAGCACGAACTGAAGTTTGTCTACACCCGGGTTCAAATCCAGATCACAAAGAGTCCATAAGATTGGCAGACATATGTTAGCCACTAAGCTATCAAGGTACCTTAGTTATGCCTAACTAAGGACCGAATAATTTCAAAAACGGAACGCCTGTTGACAGATGGCGCATACTTTCATGAGGCCGCTGAGTACAGGTGTGAATCATAGGAAACTGGTCGTGGACCATTAAAACAATGACTACGGTTTTGAGATGGGTGGTCCCGTAAACAACCCGACAAGAGGCCAGGTCAATAACGAAGGAATTGAGTGATGGCAAAGATGTCAGCGATAATGCCCCGATAATAATATCCGTCAGGCCGACTTCGCAGAAGGAAGAACTTATGCGGCGTTCCATGAAGCCAATATGAACAATCGAGCCCCATTAGATAATGCCAGTGAAAAAAGAGCTCAACGTGGCCATGTGACATCATTCCACAAATCTTGAAAAAAATATACAATTCATAAATGCCACCGAAGTAGGCAATTACATAGTGTATTCAATATCGCGAGAAAACGGGATCTAGCAGGGGTGTAAGAGCTCCAAAACTGATGTAAAGATAACGTTTGAAATCACCGAAAATCGCTAGGCTACGATCAGTTACCAGTAATATATTATTGTATGTCTAACAGATTGTTATCTGTTAGACATAATAAATATATAGATATAATGTAAAGTGTTTAATACGCAAGCAGCCTTGGCAAATTAGGCTTTTTAGCCTGAACAGAAAAGCCAATTTCGACTTTATCGTATCCCATATATATAAAAAGCTTTGTTGCCACGATACTTGCTGAGAACATAGTTTTCACTACGATCCAAGTAAGGATTCTTAAGAATAACGATCTTACTAATTAAAGATTTGAAACTGCAGTTGATTCTGAAGTGAGCTCTATGGCACTACACACAGGCACTACTCAAAGACAAACACTAAAAATAAATAAAGAAAAAGCAACAAACGTGCTTTCATTACGTGATCATTCACGTCTGTAGGCGCGATGCGTGGTTTCAGCAATTAAAAGAAATTATTACCTAAACTAGCCCTTGACGTAGACGGGTCATCTTCGCCGGCAGGTTTCTTGAAGCCATTTTGTGTTTTTTGCTTTTCTGACTTGTTCTGAGAATTTATGGTCTCCACGGTTACCATATTTATGCTTCGTTTTTTTGGAAGAAAAATGTTTTATGATCACGAACCTGCCCAGTTTCCTTAAAGCGCTTCCAAAATTTGCAGTAGTTGAAAAAACTGTCCTTTATATTTAGAGTAATTACTTTAAACACCAATATGAGGAGCGCATCGATGGAGAAATGAATCTTACACCTAATAGTTACTTATGCAACGATGTAGAACAAAGAGCCTAATGAATCAACTGTGCGCTAGACGTTTCCGGCTATGATATCGATATCTTATTTAAATAGTAACAAAGTGTGCTGTGTCTCCTTTGTTTTGTATATACGATTTTTTGGTTAATAAATACGATTAGCAAGTATCTCAGTTGTGAATCGCAATGTATCTTCATACGGTGTAAGATGTGCTTAAGTTTTGCGGATCATTCACCTGGTCATTCTTGTAGCATGCCCTTTTTAAGGCTCCCTTGCCGCAAACCGGGAGCTAGTAAGTGTCAATCGAAGAACTTCTGTGCTCTTCGATTCAATCAGCTGCTCGATGTTACCTCTCGCAGTGCTTCGGCTACGCGTTGCTTTCTGACTATAGAATAAGTCGGATTTTATAATGCGATGGATATTTTAGCCGAGCACTGCTTGTTCACTGCGCATCTAGAACATGCGTCTCAAGTAATGCAAGTTTGACTTATTCGATCGCCACCAGCAGTTCTTTGTGAACGCCATAGCGACTGAAGCGCGATCTCCTTGGAGACTCTTGAAGGTGATTTTAAACACGCACGCATCAACTAAATATTTACCCTTATGAGGAAAGTCTAGTGGAAAAAAGTCTAAGAAGGTTCATATATTGTTTGGAAATGTTGTAGATTCGGTGCGCTTATGCCGTCAACAGGTGTCTACAAGATATCTGTTATAATTCGATATAAACCAGATGCTTCGGTACAATTGATTACTCACCTTTATTTCTTTTAAAATTCGTGTAGATCAGATAGAAATTGATGGAACCTTTGGTAAAGCTAACCTTCCTTCTCTAAATTAGCTTATGGCGTATTTCTAGACATCTTCCACGGAAGAAATTGATTTTTCAAGGCGTTTTCGCAGTTCAGGTATGGATGACTCAAAAAAGTAGATTCTTAAAGGATCTCTCTATTAAATACTTGTGATAATTTATATTAAAACCTTTAATTTTTTTATTTATAAACAATTAATGCTGTGAAAAGCTAAACCTGACTCTTTCAACGAAAAAGTAGTTAAAATACGTAACGTAGCCTATTACTGAAACACTAACGTAGATGAAAAAAAGAAGAATCAATTTATCATACCTAATGCAGAAGGTAGAGAGTGTCGCTTAATCAACAGCCAGAATAAAACTGCAAGCATAAGTAGGCACACGCCATCTATAAGAGTCATAAAAGGAAAATGGCATACTAGGAGAAGAGTGAAAAGTAAATGGAAATACCTTGTTCATTCGGCTATTGTAGAGACAACTTCGTGGCGTTAATTTACTCCTGAATTTGCTCGAATGACTAGCGCATAATATGAGATGAAAACGAGGGATTAATGTCAGTATTTTAACTTACTACATGAACGTGAGTAACATTTAAATTTCGATACCTATAGATACAATGAAAAACATACACCTTCTTAGAGGCACATTTGTTGTATTTTTTGTGTTTTTATTTTAATGTATTTTCCAAATATTTGTGTTTATTTATCTTTTTTTTTTTATAAAAGACAATTTTACTATTATGTAAAGCTGCCTTTCGCACTATAACCTTATCATGAATAATGTATCCGTTCTCGGCTGCAATACGATCGAGGTTTATTACAGCCTTGGCTGTAATAAACCTCGATCTAGAAACCTATCTAGGCTGATAGATTGTTGATTCCGAATTTTCTATTACATGTATTGGTTCAAAGCCACCCGCTTATTGTCCTCAATTCAGTCCGTAACCAAAAGAGAAACTATTTCGATTTCAGTTTGCTTTTGTGATAACAAAAATACATCCTCATTTACTTATTCGATTGCATGCCCATCAATAAGGTCTTATCTACAAGAAAAAATGTAACAAAAAAAAAAAAGCTTATCTGATTTCTAGTTAAAATAATCTGCAGTATACCAGTCATTCATATAAAGTAGTGACGTAATGACCGCGTTTAACTAAATGAAGTTATACATAAAACAGGAAAGGCCAACTGCATTGTCGTTAATGAATCCTCCACTTTTCTATCACGACGTGATCTGTAGGTCGCCGCAGCTACGGGGACATAGTAGAACCGAGCTTCAGCTTTTCATAAACAGACGTACGCCGGTCACGCGTCAAGCGTAAGCGTTTTGATTCGTTGTGGATTCCTGCAACACAGTTTGTGTGGAAAATATTTGTTGGTTTCCACACGAACGCAATCGGTAATAGAGTCGAATACAAGTCGCGTAACGTAGTTTCATGTGCTGACACATACATTTGTGCACTGAGTGAGAGTAAATTATCTTCACGCTCGCCATACTTATTAATCAAGACTTCTTACACCTGAGTAAGGCCTAGCGTTTTAAAAAAAACCTATTTCACAAGAAGAAAGTCGCAACTAATACCCTTGGGGTACTAACGTATCACTCTCATCTGTACCTATGACATTGCTCACTTATTTTCAGTTTTGCTCAGTGCTTCTTTTCGTATTCGATTATTGGTTCCTTTTAGATGTGTAGCTTGAAATGCAAAGAAATTTAATCCTATATTTTAAAATTGTGCTACTTTGTAATTATGCGATAGTTGCTGACATCCTTCCTGAGATGCAATCAAGTTGGGTACATGTAAAGATAGCACTTTAGGTTAAAGCCTATCGACCCAGTTTTTACTTAGGTCAAAATTTTTAAATAAGTCAAAAATTCGGTGCCGCATAATTTAAGCGACGTGCAAAAACGAAGAGGTGTATACGCTTGCTTATTTAAGCTTCCATGTTATAATAATGATCCATTCTTGCATGGAATTCTAACTTGCAATAAAATTTGGATAATTTTACGATTAGCGCAGACGGTCACGTTAGTGTGTATACGTAGGTAAGCCAGCAGGACGGTATCCTAAAGCAAATGTGAAATTGCAAAACTTAGTGTCGGTTCTGTGATCTAGTGCAGGTTTTATTTACTACAACTCCGTGTATCCTCGTTCGTCGACACGTCGTACTGCTGAAGTGTATTGTTGATTATTAGAAGAAGAAGAAGAGGTTGATAAACCCCGCATTACGCTACCAGTATCAGTAAACAGAGAGCTTCTTTTTTGCCTGACAACGCTCGAACTCACACAGCAAGAATCACAATGGCAAAAATCCTATCTTGCAATTCATACTAAACAAACCTACTGTATCAGAAGCTTGACATGCTATGTCAAAGATAAAGCTGGCTAATTTGTTTCTAGTTGTGTGTATGACCGTGCTGGTGTTAAACATAAAACACCGAACAAAAGTAAAAAATGTTCGAAACTGTTCAAATGTAAAGCGAGAAAGTAGAACACAAACGAAGTGTTCAGTGCCTGTTTTACTTAATTAAACATCTCGTGGCGTTGGGCAACGGCACATCCTTAATATAGTGGCTTGGAGGCGCTAAATCTTTGCCCGTAAATCTACTTCACCACTTTTTTACAACGTATATTCTATTTCATCATGCATTAGAATTGCTTAGGTTTGCGTTTTTGGAAATCTTTTAGGATCTCGTAGTTCAATACTCACCGCTCCACAGTGCCGCATGCCACCTGAATGATAGCAAGGCATTTACCTCAAATAAGACGTTTGATGTGTACGTGGTAGCAACTGAAACGTCTTAAAATACACAAGTTCATTTCACTTTATTTCTTCACACTGCTGTCTGCAATCTGGGCACATTACATATGGGGAAATCGAGACGTTCGCTCGAACTCTATGCGGTACAACCCCGCGCGAACGAAATTTTGTGAGCAATTTCGTTTCAAATATAAAATATCAATTTTTAACAGTAAAACTAATATCGATGTCTGATAATTCCATGGAAAAACTAATATATTTATTGAGCTCGGGCATCCCCTCAAGGATTGACCTCAAGTTTTGATAACAATCTTTTTGTAGAATTTTAAGCAGGTGCGGAGACGTCGATAATGGTCTCCGGAAAGCGTCTCATAGGAGAGCACGTTTTGTTCCCATACGTCATTGCATGCAACAAGTCATCATATACGGGTATGATGTAGAGATAAGAGCCCAGTCGTCTACATATCACTCCAAAGCAAGTTAGGTCAAAGAATACCGGAACATTCAGGCGGAAAAAATAGAAATTTCTTTCTTTGTCTACTAGCCAAGTAGATTCTTCACCACGATGATATATCTACTCACAATAGAGAACTGTATGATTCAATTTAATACACAGTAAATGTTCAACCTAATAAGAGAACTACGCTTTTTATTTCTGTTGAAACACATTGCACACATGCACAGTGTTAAATTTTGCCATAATAAACGCTAATTTGTACAGGACGGCTTACGTACTTCTTTATCAACAAGCAGTGAAAACACATAATTTTGCTCTCATTACTAACCGCAGTGTTCCGCCTACGGATATAATTCGCATCTATTCCAACTTCGTAGAATTTTTAGTTGGCGCGAACTTAACGTTTAAGTGGGTTTTAGATTTCAGATGTCGGTCTGCCACGCTGTCTGATATTTCTGTTGTAGCAGACTTCTGACAATTTGATTTTCATCGACCCAGTCGTGATTTGCCTTAGCAAAAATCTGTAATGGCTCATTTACTTCGGCTGTGTTTAGTGACACATGTGTCTATGTACGTACTTCCCAACGTGACTGAACGATATATTTTATTTTGTGTATGGAATCGACGAAAAGAAACGTTCGACCAAAGGCTTCAACTAATAGCTAAGAAGTTATGAGCAAAATACCGCTAACACTACAGCATGTGCATCAGGACACTCCATTCTCTTTAGCGTCTGCTTTGAATACATTCATATGCGAGTACTTGTTTGGCGTTCAAAACGAACTTCCGAAGCATCGTAAAATTGTAAGTCTGAAAGTGCAAATACCAGCCGTTTCTAATTATCATTGTAATGTCTTATAATCTAAAACAAGTTCGATCAATCACAGATACCTCTGACATTTTGTCGAGACAATGCCTCACGCGAACTTGTTGAGGTTAGCCAATACATCGTGACACTGTACGTACCCTTCGGACATACTTTTGACGAATATATCGTGGCTGAACACATTCTAGCCTATAACGAAATCTGATGATTTCAACCAACAACCAAAATGAGCCTTTTTTGTGTCTTTTACGAGAAGACCCTGTGCTTACCAAATTTACCAAAGGTATGATATTTACTGATATAACAATCTTATACAATTAATTATAATATTATTTTTTTCTACGGAAAACTAATCATTGACTGAACAGAGCTGGTTTTAACGCATATTGTATACAAGTATAGCACAACATCGAAAAGTTTGCTACTGAAATATGCACGTTATATTTGAATAAAACACATTTTTATGGTACCCCAAAAGAACTGAACATATTCTTCAGTATCCAATGCTAGTCTCAAGATAACTAAGCATACAAACGTAGTATTCTAAATCTAGCTAGATCTCAAACCAAGCTCACATCGAATAAAATTGATGAGTCCAGATAGCATTGAATGGTAAATAATTTTCCAGTATCATGTGGGTCTAGATATAACGCCTACTTGTTGAGTTTATTAGAATGTGTCTCAAAACTGAATTTGATTTCGTTAAAATAGTTTACTGTTTTCGGTTAGCTCTTTAGTATTTGTTTGGGCTACCACTTTGATAGGGCGGCGTTACTCTTTTATTTGATAAAAGATTCAGCTGAAGTTCCTACATTTGTATGATTCTCGCGATCCGGCCTCTGTTTTCCAAATCAATGATTTCGTCTATCCCATCAGATGGAGACGACTAATCTTTTGCAACTAGTCCCAATGCCATGTTTTTTGATTAATTTTTCCTTAATAGATTTCTCGATTATTGGGACGAATCTTAAGGTTCCAGTAACAATTCCAAACGAAGCACTGAGGCGTAATGTCGTTGAAAGTTTTCTGTATCTTTGGGTTTTCAAAAAAGAAAGTAGCCTTATTTTCAATGCAATTTTAGCCAATACAAGACGGCGACTTCACAGAGTTGTCCCAAGTCAGACAGATATATTTATACTAACATCAGATAAATCAATGAAGTTCGATTGGCTATTGGTGGCGAGATGCTTGATGCTGTACTAAGGACCTTCTTCATTGATGCAGCTCTCACCCAGCACAAGGCAGATATTATTTCTCTCAGTGTGGCAGCATAATCAGTCTCATTCGACAAAGCGGCACACGTTCTAGCAGCACACTTCATGCTCATTCCACACGAGTGGAATCGTATTAAAAGCACGTCATTTTACCAGTTTATTACAAGTGAGATTAATGTTCTCTAGAAGAAAACTCCTTTGCCGATAGGCTATTGATCATTACACAGACCTTCGAATGGAGCAAGTTGTTTGGTAATGAATCAAAAACTTAAATTTTTGACCATTTAGATTAGATTTGCTATCTTTGTCATAAAATCCTTAACTCATTAAGGACTGTCGGGAGACTAACAGTCGAAGAAGCAAGCGCCGAAATCCCTGATTGCGTAACTTCCACTGAGATTGGAAGAGCAAAAAGTAACGGTAATTCTATCATTACGTTATCCTTGGGTAGAAACGAAGATTGTGATATAGCTGGAATCCTTAACGATGAAGTCGTCACAGTGCATCGGTAAGCGCATGACGAAGTGATCCGGAATAGAAACTGCCATTGCTTCTAAATCTGTTTTCATACACCTGAAATATCTAGAAAATTATACCACACATTGAAGGGAAGTTGCCTTCTATACAAAAACAAATAAAGAGATAGGTAGTTTTCGCAGCATTTCATGTGCCGGAATGGCTATCTTTAAAAGAAAGGCTTTCATCCAAATTAATAGAAGTATATACCTAATCGAATCTGGGCAGCGGCTTCACGTCACAGAAATAAACCAGTCCTTGGCTAAAAAAGTGTTCATTCCTTTGTATCAAAACAGCGTTAGAAAACCAAATATATCGCTGCCTGGGCTATACAGCAACCACTAAAAATGGAAAAAATGGCTTTGTATAGGTTTTCTTTTGGACAGCTTCTTGGCTTGCTCTCAGATGCCAGACTGCTTGTGCTATCCACTAACAGAGGGGTTATTGCCCTAAATTATAAACACGAAAATCTGTGCAATTATGGCAAATACCTGTTGCACGGACTAAATGCTACGAAACAGTGCTACGAAGTTTATCGGTAACCGCTGGCTGGATTAGGGGAGTTTCCTTTTTCAGTCGAACAACCTTATTTTGTTTGGTTCTTTTGCAAAGATACATAAGTCAGGTTATCGATACACCACAAATACACGGTAGATGACGTTTAATCATGCATGATAATTTTTGCAAGATTCGTAGTTCCTAGGGCTTGGTGCTTTGTTTTTTCTTTACTGTCTATTTATGCCACTGCAACGGTCGCAATGCATACATGCATAGATATGACTTAAAAAGTTCAAGAAATCTCTAGAAGTTCTTGCAGAAATAGACAATTTAAAATAACTCACAGCGGAATTTTTGTAAAACACCTCCCACGTAGCGATACTATGAAAAATCGCGCTTTTTTGTTGTGCCATGTATCTTCAAAATATATAAAATGTCGCGTTAGCTTTTCTGTAATGTATCGTTAAAACTGTAATATGTCACTTTAGCTAGAATATTACATAACCATAAGAGCCCATCGGACACACAATTCAAGTCAGCTAAACTACAATAAAATGCAATGACGGCTTTATTTAAGAGATTCACGAAATAAAGATACGGAAGCAACACATACACGTACTGGTATACAACTTGTTGCATCGTCTATCGAAAGCAAATCAATGTTGGGGCTTAATGTTTTCGAGATCGACAAATGATCGGTCTCATAGCCGAGTAAAGCGAAAGCGCCCTGTTTACCGATTTTCCCAAGAGATTCTACGCACAAGAAAATGACAATGACGTTAATCCACTAGGACCACTTGAAGAAGGAATAAACAAAACGATGCTGTTTGATGTGGCTTTTGAACACAGAAATGGTATTCTGAAAGCTCTTAAACGTCACATGCTTGAAAAAACAAACAAAAAACGGTGAAGCCTTGTTCTGCAAGCCTATACCAACGGTTAGCTAATGTCTTTAATAACCGGATGAACTTGTAGTCCAGCACCCTTTGCACCCTGATACTTCGAGTGGCAATGTAAGACGAAATGCAGCTTCCCGAGTACTACTGTTTTTTATTATTGTGTTCGATGAGTTTAATTTTTTGATACTGTTTTATCTGCGTTCTATTTTTAAAGGACTATAATGGATTGATAGTATATAAAGTGGAGCACTCGAAATATAAGTAGAGTTACCTAAAACATTTAAGAAAATTGAAAGGGGCATGTGGGTGATCATAATGACGTCAGGTTCCCTGCGACAAAGGGAACTCAAAAGTTTCCTATGATACTATTTAAAAATTTAAAGGCATATAACTAAACACCTAGCTTTCTTTCCTTAGATGCTTTTAGACAACTAAAATTAGACAACGATTTCCAGAATTATTTTTTCACTTGCGAAGTTTTAATATGCTTGTACCTGAACTCTAATGACTGTCTCAGATTTTGTTGACAACACATTTCATCGTTAACCCTTCTAACTAATAGTTAAAATGATGATATTCTTGTCCCAAAAACGATCTCACTGGGCCACTAATCCTTTTCATTTTTTTGAGAACTGGGGAGCGCATTTTAAAACAAACAATTTTGGTAGTAATCGGTAGTAACGGATTCGTCGTCACCAATGAGTTGAAAAATTCACTGCTAAGACTGCATCAATTTATTCTTCGAAGACCGATTGAAGAAAATATGTACAGTGCTTTCCAGTTGTTTTTCTACCACAATAGACAACGTACTGTGTTAATTCTGAAAATTCAGTTGAAGTTGTCTGGCTCAAAACAGGCCGCACTCATAGGTAAAAGGCATTAGTTAATTTTCCAAATCTTAACTGGCCAAGATGCTAAAGGAAGCCAACACAAAATGCAATTTTACATGATTACTTGCTCATTCCAGTAGGATTGTTTTCTACATGATAAATAACTAGGTAATTGAAAGCACAGCTTATGATTTTCGGCACATTAGTCAACACGCAAGGCTTTGTCACACTTGATAGGCACATAACACTAAATACGACATCGCAGAAAAGATGAGAATACCAAATATATCTCTGATGCCCAATTAACTTTACCGCATAAACACCTAACTTCTTACGCTAGTAAAATGATAGACAACACACACATTTCGTCAAGCCGACGCCACTGAGCTCCCTGCGGAACTCTACCCTTTATTAGCCACACGTTATATTTGCTTTTAATGCGTTGGCTGTTGGTTTAGACGAGGGGCTCCCTGAATTCAAGGACGACTTCTTTGCCGGTCAGTCTCTTGTAGACTGCTGAAAACGTGTCAGTCTTCTGTTCCATGTTGGTCTGCTGAGACTTCTCAAGATGGACCTTGAACAGTCGGGTACCGTTCATACGGTAACGTATACGCTTGCCGATGATCTCAGCCGGATAAACGATGTCTTCGAGGATCGCGTCGTGCACATGGGTCAGAGTGCGCGACATTGGTCGCTTTTGCTTCGGTTGCCTTTTACACTTGCGCGAAGGCTTCGGAAGGATCGTACGGCGCGCTAGGAAGATCACGGTTTTGCCGTTGAACTTCTTTTCCAGCTCCCTGCAGTGAAATGGATAAGACAGAAATCACGTCACAACCGAAATGCGTATGACGAATTAGGCTAAGCTGGATGATCTTAATAATG
Organism: Varroa jacobsoni; assembly: GCF_002532875.2. Lineage (NCBI taxonomy): Eukaryota > Metazoa > Arthropoda > Arachnida > Mesostigmata > Varroidae > Varroa > Varroa jacobsoni. The sequence continues at coordinate 190,208 of NW_019213557.1, read as the reverse complement.
TTATTTCTAAAAAATCTCCTGAGGTCAATCAAATGGTTTGTCGTTATGCTACTAACTAGACATATAGTTATAAGCGCAAAAAGGAAAAACTTAGTTGCAATTTAAATGAGAAATATTTTAATCGAAGCAGATTCTCGTCGGATTCTTCTATTAAGCTAATGACTCACATAAAAACAGTAGATTTAACAACGTCCCACTAATTCCACGATTTAAGGACTCGATTAGAAATACTTTCATTATTACTAGGAATATATTAGCTCCTTTTCTAAATCTCAATAGCATTGTCATGTCCTTGGCAGATAAGGCCCGTTGCGGAACAAGATTGGTCGTCGTTTCGATCTATTGGTTACCATCAGTTGTTGCTTCGACAGTGACACCGATAGTGTTATTAGTTTTTTTTAGTATTTTATTAGTGCTCTGTATAACCGTTGAATTGGTCTGTACCATGCGTTACTCACCGTACGAGACGGGTATGAATCCTATGGTACTGTTTGAGCTGGGCGTAGGGCACGTAGATTAAAACAGCTTTCTTGTCAACAAGCTCCATCTCCTTAGCGGACACAAAGTAGAGCTCCTTAAGGTTGCCACGAAGCTCGGAGTGGACCTCGAGTTCCAGGAGCGTTTTGGCCACCTGCTCCTCAAAGTCATCCGGCTTTTCGCCGCCCGGCTTGATGCACTTCGATCCTGCCGTTGACATCTGCAAGAACAAACTGAATTACGAGTGTACGTACAAGACATAGTAAGCACTAAGAAGCAAGGAATATTCCGGTCTTGTTGATATAGACACAATCACCACAGAAGTGTTCAGTTCATTTGATATTGTACGCGATTACCGTGAGTACGGTCTATTTCAACGGTCCCGCGGAATATGATAATATTATTCAATAGAGTATCATAATGTGAGACAAAGCCACTTCAGAGATCTCACGTGTATGACTCTTTTAAGCAGTTTTGTTTCCTACTACTTTCCGTTTGAAGAAGCTCTGCCTAAAGCATGTCAGACAGACTGCATTAGATGGAGCTTCATGGCTAGTAGAATCTAAAGAGTTTGGAGCTAAGAAACGACTGCGCAGCACAAATGAACCTTTTTTAATGAGGCCACTCGGGAAAGACAATACAACTGCAGGCACTTCTTCAATTCAGAAGGGCGATATTGTTCTTCACGTGTGACACAAGGTTCCTATGAGCCCTTCGTCTACGATACGTCCGTAGTATAACATTTAATCCGAGGAAATCACATACTGTAACACATGGCTGGTATTGAAATTACATCCAATAACACAGGTCAATTAATGAGCTTTAAGTTGTGTTTAATTTTGTTGCATGTAAAAGGCCATTGCGTTGAAAACTTGGAAATTCTATTACTCGCTTCACCACGATCGGCCGTACCTTTCCACAGAGACCGGAAAAAGGACGCGAGACAATATGTGAAACCGGAAGACAGCTTCGAAGGCGCTCAGCTTCAAAAATAGTGCCACGCCGTGCTCATCAAAATTCGACTTTTTGCTTGTAAAGACTAAGCTACTGTACATGTCAATTTATTTATCGAATCTATACAATAAAATTAGAGATTTATTGTTTGTTTAGAAAAAAATCCATAGCGCTCTTAAAGTTGTTTAGTAAATATTGTTCAGCGACTACTACAAAAGCACCACAGGGCACCACATGTATCACTCATATTGACATACAAGTACCACAAAGAAGAGAGGTGCGCGATGTGGATTTCAAGAGTTTTGTCGGGTTTTCGAATAAAAAATGCTTCGCCAAATATTCGGTCGTTTACCCGGGGCACTATATTCCAAAAGTGGAAAGAATATGACCATCGATCGTGGTTAAAATCGATGCCGAGAAAAGACGAGGGTGTCGAGGGTGTTGGAAGTGTGGAAATGTGTGGAAAAAACAGAGATGCAAGGTGAACGAAACACGCGTTGAATGGCGTGTACTATCAACAATGTATCTTTCTATATCTGCAGTTCTTTTTCATCTAAGTGTATGCTTAAGAGATAATTTTATTCTTTGCTGAATACCGCAAAGCGAAATATCCTGATTCCGAGTTGAAAACTCACGGCATATCTTTGTTCTGCATACTAAAATGCCATTCTGTGATATTTTTTTTTTGTAAAAAAAGGTAATTGCGCTCGTGTTAATCTAATTAGAAACGAATAGTAAACACTTTTTCAACAAGTTCAAAATAGTCGTCGAAGCGCAGGCCGATGCAGAATACCACAGTTGCAAAATTCGCCAAATAAAAATAGAATTAGGAAGCTTCTGGTTTCTCCAAGTAAATACGCAGCGAACGCTTGGTAGATAGTAGCATCTAATCAATACGAGGAACGATTGACATGTTATATACATGGGCGGTGGAGCGTAGTTTAAACGAACTACGACCCACCGTCCTCAAGTCGCTGCTATTTTTTATCGTCGTATGCGTTACCGTCGCCACTGGTAAATGAAGCATCCGTTCATTTAGGCAGATATGTTATTAGCGAGACAGCGGATGCTGTCTTCCTGGTGCTTCCCATGGCGTTGAATAGAAAGAACTTACTTGGAAGAATCGGCCAAAGAAGGTAGCAGATCACTGGAGATTTACTACAAAAAAAAACTACTAAATAGTACTTTGATTATACCTGCACAAGAACGTTACAATATGCGATACTTATATCCCTATAAAGATGAATCCAAATTAGTTATGGGTGGCTTTCAATTCTGTTAGAATCGAAATCTAAGAATAGTTTTTTTCTATGTACCAACGGACTCTTTGTGCAGTCATACTGTTTGCATTTGGCGGCTTACACTTACTTGGTTGCTTTCTTGCTCCTACAGCTTCCCTACTGAGTCAACATTCACAGATCTACGGATAAATGGGGTTCTTTTCCCTGACCTGCCCATAGTCCACATAAAATGCTCCCTGAACAACACAATATGTGCACTAACGGACTCTAAAGGAAAGCACATTTATATTCGTTCAGGTGGAACCGAGGGATACAAAAATGCTCGAAAAGGTTTGTTTTAAGTCATAAGCTATAAGTTCTTGCCTTTATAAAGGTCACCTATCAACTTCAACATGTGACCATGCGGTTACTTAACATTGGGCTCATACAGAATTAAATAGAAATTTTCAGTCATAGATCATCTTCAATTCCATAACGATGTTCTAGCGGTAAATGTGTTTTGAGTAAGTACTTATGTTTAGGTTTGTGTTCTATGGCTTGCCCAACCGGTTAAGCTCACACAAAAGTCGTACTCTTTATAGATAGCTCTACATAGCATGTGTTCACGATCGTTGCAATTATCTTCTGACTTTAATTTATAGTACCTGCAATCATTGCCGTTGTGTATTCTGTCCTCTCTTGCATAGAAGTCAAAGATAGTCGCCTCGGGTACAGATCCTGCTATCTAACTCTTTTTTTTCTTAAATTGATTTTTGTTTTTGCATCAGGGACGACAGTTGCTGCGCAAGCCGCCGCGGCCGCGTTGGCTAATAAGGCACTGTCATTTTCGTTAAACGACGTGCGTGTTATTATTAAGGGACTTGGTCCGGGACGTCACGCTTCGATCAAAGGTCTCGAGATGACGGGTATCAACATTGTGTCGATCACTGATCGCACACCAGCCTCGGAGCGGCCACCTCGGCCTCGCAAAGCCAAGCGCTTGTAAAAATAGCTGTAATCATTAATGGCCGTATTTAGCTTTTACGCATAACGTATGTCATTCTGTCACTACATCATGTAATTGGTAAAGAATTTTCGGTACATTATGTGCTAACTGGCGTGTCGAGCCGCCGTAAATGTAACACATATTCATCTTTGAGATATAAGCGGTTTGGCCATCTTGTACAAATTTGTGGCGTTTGCCACCACTAAGTGTTTTTGTCATGGTAATGGTTGATCGGAAATAAACAACTTTATTAGAGTCATAGATATTTAATGCCTTATTTCGAATTACAAGCGTATTTTTATTACATTATTAGTTTGTACTCGTTTATACAGATGAAACACGAGTTGAGGTAAATATACGAGGTGTCAAAGACAGTGGTGTCCGGCCTGCTCTTATTTTACTATCTAAATTAAAAGCAGTTTATTCGCGTGAATTATAGATCACTTACCGTCAAAAATTTTGGTTGCTGTTTAAATGCTTGCTTAACTGCTCGCCGATATAACACTATGACACTGTGGTATTATATCGGGTATTGCTAGGTAAAAGATCATTATACGATCTTCGCAGTGCAGGCTCCATAGACAATTTCGCCTCTCGGTTTACAGCAAGATTCTCGAACACGCGCGCTGTGATGGAATCCTCGGTAGGGTACTCCACACATAGCACTCCTATTAAAGCTTTCCTGCTTTCATGATCTATTGAATAAAGCCAACTTGTTTAAAAAGTGCTGGTAGAGAAATTCAGATACATATTTTGCAATACTAGTAATGTTTCTGAAGTACATGGTCCCAATTAGCTGCCTATATTCTTTGAATTTGCACGGAAAGAGTCCTCGGCGGCTAACTGCGTTTGTGCACAGATGTGTAGGCTATTTGGAGCCTACCCACAAACAGCTCCCAAGAAGCTGATATTCATAATGTGTTTCTATAACTCCGATGTTAGCGAAGCACGTTATTTTGATAGAAGTCTGACAAGATATATTAATACATTGAATGCGGTCGAATGTGACTGTCATGCAGCGGAATCATAGCCAATGTATTATGCAGGAAAAAATATTATTTTGTATTTGAATGTAAATTAGTATTTCTAGAATAATAATAATCCTAATGCAGATATAGTACCTCTGTGTAGAATACACAGTATTCATCTATCTAAATAAGTATGTATTGCTTATTTATTGTAGACAACTACCAACACATTTATTTACATGACAAATGCTTCGTTCATTTTGTTATCGTCATCATCATTAATATTGTTTCAGCGTTGTCATCCATTGTTTTTCGCCCACTGATTTTCATATATAGAAGGTTCAATATTTATGTATCTACCAAATGCATACACTGCTTGCCATCGGTATGGATATATTCCGCGTATATTGTCGTTGCAGGTATATATATGTTTTTGTAGGTGTTTGCCTTTGTGTATCGTGTCCGTTGGTGTATAGTACCTTTGTATCTATTATATAATAGTAACACTAGTAATAATAATATTAGTTATTATTATTACTATTCTTTGTATTGCAAGTCCCTGTGTCCTTTCTACATTCAACTTTACCATACTCTCATTTCGGCTGCAGCAATTGTTGTTTCTGCTACCGTTTGATCTAAAACACATGTACATCTCCACTCTTCCACAGGTTGCATTTTTGATGACGGCGGGCGCTAGCCTAAATACAGTAGTAACTAAACTGACACATTATGTGGGACTCGTGTTTTTATTGCGGAAAATGTTTATATAACTTCTAGTGGCATCATGCTCTGCTGTTGTACATCGCTTTCCTACAGTTATTTTCCTCTCAGCTATTCACGCATCTTACCGCTGTAAACATTTATCAGGCTGTTATAAGCGAATCTAGCGAACTTTAAAACTGAATAGCTTTTTAACTGATTGGGTTAGAATGATGGTCTTTTAGTACGAATTAGGGCTATTCTCTTTCATTTTTTACCCCCTTATTTCACTGCTCTGGAAGCTCCTGGACAGGCATATACCTACCATTCGGAGTCCCGTATGTAATTCTCTTTATTTACACCCTCTGGTAGTAAATCTGTAGTGAGATATGCTTGGCTTCTAGTTGCTCTTTTGTAATAATCACCCAGCCTTAGATCAGGCGAATAAGCGGGCTGAAGCCAATGTTGAATATCTTTTCGCCTAATTCAGTAATTGAAGCTTGACGTTGTCACCAAATAATCAATGCGGTTCAATGGTCCATTAGTTTCTTAGGGCAAGCTTTAGTCCCTGTTTCATTTTCGGTAAATATCCTCTGGTAGTAGATGTCTCTGATGTCCATTACAAATACTACTATCTTATGAATGAGTGTCTCGGCACTGCCACCAGACCCACTTTCTCTTTATACAACACCATTTTCTCGTATGACCCCTCTCGAGCCGGCGGTAGAGAATAGTGTTATATCGCAAATCGTTCGTGGGACATACCAGACGCATCGCCATTAGGCCTGGAGTCAAAACACTCTTAAAATTTAAAAACACTTATGTATTTGGAATATAATTCTATGAGATGTTACATATGAAATTCTAGTTTTGGCCGACAGAGCCCTTAGACCTCAAACTCTGCTTTCGTGGAAAACCTCTTTAATAACGCCAATGCATTCTCGTCCTTCGGATGCGAACGTCTGGTTACCTTTTCACTGGTCTTCAATACTCCAGTCTTCGTTCTCGAAACTTTTAAACTAATTTCTTGATTTAATTATAATTCTATCTATTAATTATATAATGAATTAATGATAGACTCAACTGGTTTTTACCCACAAATTTTTAGAAGATTGGAGTATTTGCCAGCCAAGTCTTGTTTGCGAGTGGTGCGCAGTTTAAAAGTTCTTCAAGTTCAAAGCCCGCCGGGTTCGCTTATAAAAGCCCAGTAATAATTAGCTAACGTGCTCTACGTATATATATCTAATATATTGCTGGTCAGAACTTCTTAACAGTTCGTCTTCCCCCAGAAACCAGATGGCTTAACATTGCATTAACTGCATTCAGCTACCAAGTGACTAAATGCTATGGAAACCTTGTATTGCTGTGTATATATGTTGCCACACTGTGTGCATGTGAGTTCAGTAACCTTTTGGCATCTGAAAAAGTCAGCGCTTAGTAGACACTTGCTAAATGGAAATAGGGTTCTTGCACGAATAAAGAATTTGGAAAAACATAATTTTTATAATTTACAGTATTGTATAATATCTAAATTACAACCCGCCGTCAGTTTGCACTTTGGTTCTTATTCATATGTGTTAATTTCAAAGGGCTACGGTCTCAATCCATCGTGTTTTGATGTTTCTTACTTTTCAAAATGTACCTAGTCTACCTTTTCATGAAAAAGCAAAAAGCTTCACCAACATTGGACTGCTTCATAAACGTATGCTTGTTTCTTGTCAGAGATACCAGTGTGAACAAAAATCTCAGGTTAAAGGAATCGATGTAGACGTTAAGCTTAAATATCATTATGATACATTTATAATAAGCATTGTAAATATGAATTGATTCTGCATAGCTGCTGTTTGACAAAACATTATATTCGAGCCTTACACTGAGATACTGCGGTTCAGTTAGTGTTCTCCAAGAAGATAAAGTTCTGTAGTGAGAACAAAAATCGGTTTTCAATCAACTGATTAGCTCAAGATCAGCTATTACCCTTAAGAACCATAATATAGTATTTTCTAAGTTGACAAAGGCGCAGTTTCCGAAGGCGAAAACCATGATCTCTTAATACAGCGACCTTCAAAGTAGACGTGTTTATATTCCCTTCGTAAAGTCCTTAGCGTCAACTGCCTCTTCTCGAATGTTGCTGCTGCTGCTGCAAGATTCGATGACCGGTTATGCATATATAAATCGTGCTTTCTTTTACAACTAGGTCTTCAGAATTTGAATGTTTGTAACATAGCAAACCCCTTGGCAACTGGTACAATTAGCCTTCACGCCATTCTTTCATTTAGTTTCCTGCCTCCTTTAATATTGGTGGCGCTGACGATATAAAACTGGGGAGACTCTATCGCCTATGTGAAGGACGATTGCATTACGTAGCTTTCGATTCGTGTCAAATGGCTTTGTATTACATTCGATTAAACCGCCACTCTTAATTATGACAGAAATAATAATAATAGCATGTTAGCAAGTTTGTCTCATGGGAAAAGTTTTAAACGTTTTTACGTTTACTGATGTGTCTTGTTACAGCTTTTTTTTTTGATATTCAACAATTCGTTATGTAGTGATACAGCGAAGACGCCATATCGGGCGTGATTCGATTCTGGTTAAATATACATATGTACTGTGAAGTAACACGTTCTTTCCAACAGTCAAACTGAGCTTCCTGGGTGAGTGCGCTCTTTGCTAAGTATGGCACTTATCTAGAAACCCGATTTTTCTGGGTAGGGAGTTCCACACTCTTTGTGTAGAAAGACCATTACAAACAGTTCTTGTTTCACATGCATATCGAACTAGCATACAATGGCAAACCCCCACTCACGCATTATTCCAAGCTCGAATCTTGTACACAATTTATAGATACAATCACCCACAGTAATAACGCATTTTGAGGGATGGGTGGTCGGGAGTAGTGGCTGAGTCTAAAAATCTATATGCTGTGTTTGTTAGTATCTATGACAATTGCATCCCTGTTTACTATACCGCAAGTGAATTTATCAACATGCTATTATATTGTCTTCTAAATTGATTTCTCTACATTTGTGTGGCGTTCTCTTACAATGGCGTCGTTGTTTAATTGCACTACTAAATGTAGCTTCATGATTCTTCCCTACTTAGTCAGTCTGATCGCCATTATAATTACTGCTAGTACTTTATTCCTAAGTCATTAATAGTTTCTTAAATTTACTAGTATGTGCACTGCTGTTCTACGATGTGGCTGTGTGTATATGTATCTATATTGGGTTTCTCTGTATGTGTATATTTATACATATTCCCATCGTTTTCGACTAGCCATGTCTATATAGCAATCTAGGAAAAGAATACGATCTACCCTAACAGTAAATAACCCTATATATATATATATATATATATATATATATATATATATATATATATATATATATATAACAACAGAAGTGGTGCTGCTGTTGGCATCGATCTGTGTAATGAACGACAACATAATACGCGGTGTTAACATTAAATAAACTGCTAACTAACCCAATCAACAGGATAACCGCTCGTGTGATAAATTTAAATTGATTTGTTACTCATTTGTGATATATATATATGTCACTACTCGCAAAAACATTAGTAAATGCGGGGTACAGGGTGGCTGAAAAGCTGACGTGAATTGTGATGAAAACTTCGCAGACAGCTGACCAAACAATCAAAAGTATATAACCGGATTTTTTTACAGACAGGGTGCAGTAAAGATAAGATATTCACTAAAAGCTCACTTTGTCCTCGGTTACGCAGGAACTTTTTCTTTACAATGTAGATTATAGAAGGGTCTTCGTTTTATATGGCTGGTGGCATTTATATTATTTTAGTTCGTTATTGGTAAAGATCATGTTCTAACGATTATGTATATTATAGCAAATATTGAATTTTAAATAAGGATCGAGTCGCCCGCTCGATGATCTCGTTTAGATCGAAGGTAACGGTTGTTAGCGATATAGTATATAGCAATTTTCATTATTATTGGAAGAATATGGAAAGTTGGTTGCCGCTTTTCCAACTAGCTTTTGTACTTTTGACAATAACATTTGTTATAGAAATATGCCCGACTAACGAAGCCACGATCCCAAATCGGTAGGCTTCGGAACAGTATATTGTTATCTTAATAGTAAATGCTGGATAAAATAAACATAGATCTTTCACCTATATTTTGCCACTATAGTAGCCGAAACATTGTATAACAGATTTTTGAATGCAGCTGAACATGCATATTAGGTTTGAGAGATTGTTCGTACTTCATTCTCTATTTAATTATCAATCATTGCATGTCGGAACGAATACATTGAGAAGCCTATCTAGGACTTTATCACCGAACAGAAGTTAAAAATAATTGCTTTCGCTGGAATTTCAAGATGCAAGAAGGTTCGGGGTCTCCTTGTACGCAGTGTCGGACAGTGCTGAATAAGGTTTAGCCGGTTGATCGGTGCAGCTAATTTAGCGGTTTATTTGGCACCTTGTAAACGTGCCAACGCGAGTGGCAAGGACCTAGCTAGGAAATCCGGCGACTTAGCTTCGTAGTAGTCTATGGTGGAGTTATACTGTGTCACAAGAGAAGCATTACTGTAACGCCTGTACGAAATTAATGTAAAATATCCTAACTGTGTTTCGGTTATACCCATAAATTCGCAGGGTTTAATAACACAAGAGAGAATATTCAAATTGCACCGATTGGTCTCAGTTTGTTGAAAAAAACCTCTATTTTCCTTTGGCGTATTAGTCGTCACTCTTGAGCCACACACGATATGATTACATACGTTGCTTGCAGTACATTCTTTTGAGATCTGTGGTTCACTATCACATAGGTTCGATTTCAATCAAGGAAAAGTATAATGCTGTGGAACGTTGACGTTTGGTATTGCCAATTATCTTAAACCCATTGCTCCCAACGTGTCACCAACGGCCACGTCCATCTATTTTATACTTAACATACAAATGCGAAATAACCGTCGAGTTACCAACAACGCTTATAGTATGCACGTGAACAAACGTGCATTAACGTGTAATCATCACATGAAACTGTATTCAATGGCCAAGCGATCACTTTCTAAACATTTTCGTTTCTTCTGCGGTTTTATAATATAACGAGGATATCTTGGTCGTATATTGCCCTGGCGCGGAGCCAATGGTTTAGTTGGGGGCATTATTTGCTTAGGTTTGTGCTACTTTTTCTATCTTGCTTGTCATCCTTCGTGAACGAACGATGCATGTTTTGATGCATATCGTGCGTCATTCTGGCTCTATGTACCATTAAATAATATCATCAAGCACTTCGTGCTCCTAACAGCTGCTTTTGCCTCCCAAATCTAATTTTCACTATAACATTCCACTATTTACATGGATGTGACGTTCTAATACATAGAATACATTGCTATCCATCTTGTTTGCATATGATTTTCTAACTACTATTCTTATCATTGGTAAGCTAATTTATTGTACATTAGTGTTACGTGTCGCGTGCAGCCGGATCTAGTACACATACAGACACGTAGACTAGGCCTCATTATAATCTACATCAAACTGGTCTCTTCAACAAGTGGCTTCTCCAAGTTTCTAGCCAAAACGCTTAGACATCTGTTGCTATCATCATTATTAATTCATATATAACGACTTCCATTCATGTGGTTCTCGCTCGCGCATCTTTCAACCATACCTCTTTTAGCCGTGTCTCCGTTCTTACACAATCAGTAAACCTCGTGGACAATCTCTGTAGTAATAGGTATAGCAATACTATAAAACTCATGCATGACACTCTTAAAAAATGAATTTTTGCTCGCACGTTCTCCCTCAACTTCCGCAAAACGATTTCCACTTGTTCTAGTTCTCGTTGTCGGCCAGCATGCATTAGGCTATTGCATTGTCTCTATTTAGATGTGTATGCGTGTATGTATCTCAGAGGCATCGCGGGTAGAGGTGAATAAGTACATCGCCATAGTAAAGAAGTGTCCTCTGTTCTTCACAAGTAGCTCATCTACTGCATCGAAATTGCGTTCGATCGAAACTGGCTATTCACTTTGTCGCTTACCTTCTCCTCTGAAATGACTACAACATCTCTTCCTAAACGTGTACATGTGCGTGCGCACATTGTCTACGACTAACAATTGTAAATTATGCCCGGTCCTAACAGTTTTCTTACACTTATAATATATAGTTATGAATGTATGTTGGTAGGAGAAAGGCCCTCCCAGTAATGGCACTCGTGTTTGAAATCTACATTCATGTATTGTATATATATATATATATATTATATGTATATAGACATATTGCTTTAGTTCTCTGCATTAGGGAGAACCATTCGTTACACCATGGCCACACTGCGGTCGGCAGACAATTCTATAGCATTGGCCTTATCATAAATGCATCAGTTTTGGAAGGGGCAGAACTAGCTGATCGTTCGCTACTCCTGCCCCTATTGTACTCGACTCATGTTATCGCATCTCAAATTTGTCTTAGTTTCTAAAAACCACTTTCTTCCTATAATTGTCACTAGATTGCATTATGTGCATGATTGTAATAGTAATCTGTACGAACATGCTTATGTGTTCCTTGTGTGTATGCGGTTATTTTCTACAAAATCGACATTACCCTTCAAGTTGCGTCAGTCCTAAGCTATTATGATGATGACAATCAGTGATCTCTGTCTAAACGCGGTTGGTCTGTTTACGATTGGCCTACGGGCGCTGTAGTGATCGATAGCAGCCGCTGGTTTAGTTCGTTGTGTATATTTTTCGGCCAAGTGCTGGCTTCAAGATAAATTGCCGCGAACTTTACAACTTCCCCTTTGCTTGCCATAGTATTTTTTCCCCAGGGTTTCTCTTGAACGATACAGTTTAGCTCTCAGATCAGAGTACACGATATGCTACTTTGCACAAGTTTGGTTCGTTTTAGTGATGTAGATTCAGAGACGGATAAGCCAAACGTCACAAAATTATAACCTGTTAGTAACTTTTTTTGTTTTCGTGCATCACGATTATCTTTCGATCATGAGGCGTTGCCACTGAGAGCTGCAGATATCTCGACAACTGGTAGTTGTTCTCTCTCTTGCCGGCCTACATATTACCTGGTGTAGAAAGATTGTGCACGGAGTAGAGATGCGACTTCAAGGAGGATTTCTGTGTGAAGCCAGTAGTGCACAAAGGACAAATGAACGGCCGCTCACGGGTGTGAACTCGCATGTGTCGCTCCATGTCATGCCGCGAGGCAAACTGTTTGAGGCAAACCTCACACGTCTTATCCTTGCGTTTAACACCGCTCAACGTAGCATCCAAAATAGACACTGTGATTAGATAAGAACGACTAGATTAGGAAACTGTAACCCATAAGATCGTACGCGTAATTTGATTAAGTGCAACTTTATTATGTGGCGCATGGGCATATGTGAAACAATTTTAAATAACTTATAACAGTTAGTATACGATATATGTAGACACACACACACACACTTTACTAAGGGTTGCACTTACATATGTCCTTTTTAAAGTGCTGCGCTGCGGCATTGGCAGCGCCGTTGGCAAGAAGCCCGTGCGGTGACAGATGAGCTGTGATGTGATGAGCTGTCATGAGGTGAAGTTCGGGAAAAGCTTTGGAACACTGAGGGCATGTGAACCCTTTCGGGGCAGTCTGCGCAGAGTGGACACGAAGTTCGTGGCGTCGCCAGTTTCCTTTCTGGATGAACTTTTTCCCGCAAGTACCGCACTCATAGGGTTTTTCACCTAACATTGACGAATTATTAGAGCAGTTATTACATTAGGATAGTGTTGCTGTAAAAGTTTACTTCTCTTCAGCGACGCACTTACTATGCTTCCAAAAAAAAAACTTCGACCCACAGTACTGTACGCCCAATCTAACTGTCTGGCAATACCTGTTTAAAGCCACATTACTTATATTGGAACTACCTTGCTATCATATGCACAGCTCGCTCAGCTCTGCTAACAAAAAGACATACAAAACGCATGTACCAACAAGAAGAGGTTGTTGGTTAAGGTTATTTATTTATTTTATTGTTCTTAAGATCTCATTCAATTGGACAAAGTCGGCTCAGACAGGTTCAGCCGTTTTCCGAAATATCGGCTTGTTCAGAGCATTATTCACTGAACACGAAATTCAGTTTTCGAAAAAGAACAAGAATAAAGACTTTGGTTAGCCCAGTACTTAGTAATGCACACAATATCCTATTCTGTCAATAATGAGCAGTAAAAAGCTACTTAGTTAGCTAATAGCTTACCAGTGTGTGTCATCTGATGGTTTTTCATACTGCCGTGATGTTCCGTCGAGTACGGGCAGAAGGCACAGTTAAACTTTCCACTAACGTCCCTCTGGAAACTCTTGGCTAGGTCTTTGCGGCGTTCATCGCCAAGAATCGCTGGAGTGTCTTCATCGGAATCTCCTGCCGCGATACCTGGGCCGCTGCCTACTCCTGTCTGCTGTCCTCCGGAATTGCTGCTCGAATGGTTGATACACAGCGAAGTCAGACAATCGGCCGCGGCCATCACGCCGGCATTCGTCGGGTTCGTTAGCGACGATGCAGAGTTCGTAGATGTCGCCAGTGGGGATGAAACAAGTAAAATTCCACTTGATCCGACAGATTTCGCTGGTGCCGCTTGGCCAGAACTAGTGCATCCACCCCCTGCCGGACTGCTCGCTCTTGCTGAAGAAGATACAGCAGCAGGGGTCGATGTTCGCGCAGGTGGCGAAGGTACAGCTTTCAACCAGTTGAGTAGAGCTGCCCAGTTGGATGAATTAAGCGAGTCAGCAGACACAGAACAGGACATAAAATAGCCGAAAAAGTAACTTATTTTATGATGCTAAAAATGATTGCAATTTGTGAACATGCGCAATATTTCTTTGTTGGAAACTGATTCCGAGGTTGCCCGGATTGAAAAGTTGCGAAAAGAACAAAAAAAAGCGTCTTTTGTTTATATCGACGCTCAATTCATGCAGGAATATTAGGCAAGCGGAAAAAGGTTAAGAAAAAAAGAGCAAAATCATTTAAATTTTCTAGCAACGGGTGGTAGGGTCGAAATGAAAAAAAATTTAACAAAATATGCTGTAAATAATAGGTCAAAGATTTCCAAGCAGCTTCGACAATGATATTCTTCTTGCACGGCGGACGACTTCGCGAGAGTTACTCAGAACCTGTAAGGAAAACGCAATAGATCAATGGACATATTCTTATAGTAATTAACATTAAAGTTCGTGGCGAATAGTGTGAACGCACTTTGCTTTCTTTGGTAAATATTTTATCCATCTAATAGATTCCCGCATTGGTAGCCCATTCCTATAAGAAGTTAATGCATAGTAACATTTTAGTTAATTTACTTCGTAAAATCTTAGAGCTGGCTTTAAATGAGAGTCCTTGGATGCAGATATTTCCTGGATTTACCAAACCATTGAAAAATCATCGTTTACATCGCCAACGGTTTGGAGTGTTACCTGTAATTTACCCTAAAAAATACGTCACCCTGTTAGCAGCCCCAAATGCAAGGTTAATCATCATTCATTACTCCTTATATCATACCATAGCTTTTGAAATACTACTTTCTTGTATCAAAGCGGTCTCTTGATCGCTGACACATGTAAGGTCATATTTAACCTTAATTAATCTTCTAATTTCGATTATCGAAAGCCTTTGATGTGAATATTTACCATATTTAGACTTATATAGGGTGTTTCAAAACTCGAAATAGATTTTCGAGGTATTGATAGAACCCCCTAAATAAGGCGCTTGTCACATTGCAACGTAAAGCGACGATAATCATTTTGTCGCCTAAAAGTAAAATTTAAGAACCGCTAGTTTGAGACTAAAACGAAATGCTTTTGCCTGATATTTGTTTAGAGGTACCTAAGTGAAAGCAAATGGTAGTAATAGGTGCAAAAGTATAAAAATCGTATTGATCATCTCTGCTATTGTAGCATTTATATAGAATTATTAGAGAGGCTTTCAGTATGGCAAGCGACTTTTATAAAGGCTATTACGCAAGAATCATACTCTTCTAGTCCAATCAATATCAGTTAAACATACACTAAAATTAAAAAAAAAAAAAAAATATATATATATATATATATATATATATATAGAAATAAGCTCCTGTTTTATAGTCTAGAAATATATTTTTTTTCTAATGGAGGCTGCTATGTTACTGAAATTTAAAAAGTAGATGATTTTACAGCTCCGGTGTAGGGTATTTTCCCAACAAAAGGCCGAAATAGAGACTATTAAACATAACCTATTTTTGATGCAGATGAGAGTCGAGCGACGTACTTCCATATTGCTATTATTCCCTGAATTTCGGTGACAGTAGCACAAATTTCTACGCCCAGGGCTTGTTGCGGTTCAACGAAAAATTCGTATACAAGATTGAATACAAAATCTGCTGGTCAATAAGTAAGCAATAGGTAAAAATTAAATACCAGGAATTGTCGCTAAAATGGACACAAAGGAATGGGTTGTTCTGCTCTTTTATGGGTCTGCCGAAAAAAAAGAAGTTCAGCAAGGCTTACCCGAACCATCCTTTCTAGTAGAACAGGTTCTTTACACCATACCGAAAAAATATGTTCAAAGGTCAGTTCTCGCCGAAAAAGAAAAACTGAAGCTGAAGTAGTGTTAAAAAAATTAAATCAAATCGAGGACAGGTAAAAACCTGTGCGAAAACTGCTGACTAGCTCTTCCCAAACGTGTCTATAACCGTTCCGCCATGTGTTATATTAGTATCTAAATGGATCACCAATGCGTAATATCTGACATGCTTTTTTATGTAAAGGTGGCTCTGATGGTTAGGTTGGAGGTAGAATGGAGTTAGGTTCATCTCGCCTCCCCTGTGATCAAAAAACGGCCGACAGATTTCTACACGGCATGGATGGCCAATTGTTTTCATAGCTTGAACGCGTCGATAACGGTATTGATGTAGATCCTCTTGGGTGAGCCTAAAAATGGTGGCCACAGTTATATCGATACTTATTTCAACTGTGCAAGCGCTAAAATTAAGCTTTTCGATCACCAAGCCTGCACACAAAACTTGGTTTTTAAGGTGTGGAATTCTTGCAAGCTCTGCCCCGCTGAACTCAAACTTATGATTGCTAAATTATTCATTTCAGAAATGTATCGATGTATGCATTGCAATGTGTCAGTGTCCGGTGAATATTTATCGAGAAATGTCTCTCACAAGCTTAGTGTACGGCAAAGGTATTGCAATCTATGGTGTCATAGAGTAGGTTCATATCTTTTTTCACTATCCATGAACTGCTCTATCGCATGCGAACACAGTGAAATCACAGACTTGCTCCTCGCCAGAATATACTAAGAGATGCCCGAAAGCATCTTAAAAAACATGTATCAACTTGTTTTGTATTGGTGTTCAACCCGTGCTATGGTTAGCAGTCGCGGTGTTTCGAGCACTTGTTGTGAAAACATCCTACAGCTGAGTTATAAAACCATTTACTTTTTGAGGTCCATCAGGATAACAATTGTACAAGGACTGTATTAAAGGAAGGAGACTAAAACCGGAATTTGTTTCAATGATTTTCCAGTTTAACCTGATGTTTGGCCGATGTTCGATGAATAATGAGAAAGAGACGTTTACGTAACCGCTTCTAGGTTGTCCGGCATATTGGAAAATATGTTTAATAATAGCATTATGACACTGAAAAATAGATGTGATTAATTCAAATTGTGTTGAAAAAGCGCCACTTTCAATTGTTAGCATGAAATTAGTATCGGTGCTCAATTATCTTCCTGAGAGAAATGTTGGCCTCAGGTTTTGAAATACGCTGTTTAAAGCCATATTAGTTTTAAAACTGAACTTCTGTCCAGTAGATCCAGCGCTTTTATCCTATGTGAGCATAAGTTTGCTTCGATTGCTCCATGTTTACATTATATGATCTTATTTGTGATGCTCTTCGTTCTTCAACAATGTGTTTCTTACTCAGCTTTTTCTGTTTACCGTTTGTACACGTCATATCCCTTTTGTCCACAATTCAACATGCAGGGCATAAATAAGGCTTGGAAAATGCACTGCCCTGGGGAACACCAGCTTTGCCTTAGGGTAAGGTTGATTTTACGACGCTTTTTTCATAAGGATATAGCTGTTTTGATTTGACAACTCCTCCAGTTTTACCAATTCTTTATGTTCACTCCCTGGCCGCGGTATCTTAGAAGCTACCTCCATCCTATCACATGCGTACTTATTCTGCGGAGCATTAATTTTATCCTTATATAAGATTATAAAGAAGTAAATGATATAATGAAACAATTTATACTGACTTTGGACTGTTTGATCAATACTATTCGAGGTAGTAAATCGCGTAATTTTTATTTATATGACTGAGTTGCTCTTTAGAATATACGATAACTTAGTTCATCATAACGTTCGTAAGGTGCCATATAATGCGTGCCACAACCAATTTCAGCATCCACAATAATGACACTCTTCACCCGTGCCAGGGTTTCACCTTTTTCTAGCACTCTGTAAAGATGCTAACAAATAACAGGTATGATGCCAGGTGTTTTGACGGCAAGATCCGATTGCCTGGTGCTCGTTTAGTAATGTGAGTACTGCTCACGAAAGGTATTTTTTAAATAAACTTATAAAAATATTATTATAAACAAATAAACACTTTATATGCTATTCAAAAGAATTACTTTCACAAATGATCATAGCCAATTCAATATGTAGTTAATACTGAAAAAGTATAATACTCGAGTGACCCAGCAATTAGTGAGCACTGTCCTGGAAGACATCTTATGCCAAAGGTTCCTGCTACAAAGACACACCCATAAACGCGGAATTTTCCCTCATTCTTTTTGCTGTAGTTTGCTTATTGCCGCGGCGAAGGCGTGCTTAATAATAACTTAATAATGCGCTTGAGAAGTTCTCTGACTCATACAGGCGAAGGGAAATTTGATTTTTAAGAAAAATAGCTGGGCTTACTCGGCTCATACATTCGTCGCCGGCAGCCAACTCAGTTGTGCAAGAAGATTCCAATATAGGATCGTGTACGTTCAAGCTATTGCGGTGCCCCTTGCCAAAAGAATACGATGATGCAAAATGTAAATAGAGCAAACTATTGTTAGTTCTGATCCTCAAATCTAATGAAAAACTAACAGACTTTGGATGATCATCAAAGTGAGCCACTTCCAGGCCTTCGTAGGCGAATTAAACCAGTTTTAAAAACGAGGCACATAACACGGCTTCAGTTGCGACAAGTTTTAGTTGGAACAGCATAGCACATAACAAATACATAATATTTATAGATTTAACAAAGCTAAGATTCTGTCTGGGGTTCAAAGCATATTCAGAAAGAAAGCTATAACTAGCAGCTAATTAACAGAGAATTAAATAGAAAATGGCAGTTTAACTTAATCAGCATTGTATTTGTGCTTTTCAAAATCGCCATCTTGCGATATTTTGTTATTTTCCATGTGATTTTAACTCTCCAATAACGATTTCCCCTTATAAAATTTCAATATCTACAATGGATGCAAGATCCACGCAAGAATCGTAAAATCTTGCATCACAGATATGCACTTATGACATGCAGTCATTACGCAGAAAAATTTCTTCATAGATACCTATTACATAAAATTTGGGGTTAATCGGTTAATTTGGGTTGGTATTTACCCATCTCTTTTAACATCACGATACTAGACGGCCTGAACAGGTTACCAGCCTCCTGATTATACTCACTTTGAATCATTACTAAATACGTTTGGAACTAATTCCTGCCCTCAACAAGGGTTTACCCGTTCAACAAATATTTTTTGTTGTCGTCCCTGTCGTACAACAGAAGTGTTCACCTATCTCGAAAGATACGGTACTATTAAGCACTTCTATTCATCGGGTAGATATTCGTATATATCTATTCTTAGCACACTTCTCAATCACTCTCTCCTGCCCGTCACCCTTATCTACCAACCCTTCCCAACCATCTTTAACAACACGAGAGACAGACACCTACTAAGCATAAGGTAAAGCTAAAATCCCGTGAACCTAAATAAGATGTACTATAATTAAAACATGCTCGCCGTGGCCACCTAGCATGAATGTATCTACTTCTATGCATAGCTGATCTAGCTATTGCGCGCCTGCACCTCCATTTCAGTGCGCCGTTTCCTTAATTCCAACTCTGTTTAAACTGTGTGGAGCTAATGTTTGTACTTATTTCTCTCGTGAATTCTCTTTCGAGTCTCCGCCACCAAATCAGATTTACTATGTCGCGTCTTTTGGAAGGCCGAACGTAGGTACGGCAGTTGACGGAACAAAACACATGTGCAGTCTCAACTCCCCGCAGGGTGTCAGTAGTGCTATCCAGATTTCGTGGTTTCATCACCAGAACCGCCTGAGAGCACCAAAAACTCTGTTTCACACATAATCAATGTACACACATACTATAAAACTCGACGTAATAACTTCAGTTGCAAATATCTCCATCCAAATTCAACGCGAAGATAAACTCGCACGTCAAAATCGAATCGCTCAATTAAAACCTCACCGCACGTAAATCTTTATATGTAATTATGTATGATTATCTGTAATTTCCTTTGACTACATGAACTCATTCCATGTATTGGGATTCCACCGTTATTCAGCTGTTTCCAGCTGAAGCACTCGTCTTATCTCCTGCGACGAACGCGGAGTTAGTTGAGGCGCGCACGCAATAAACCCAAGCGAAAAAGATGGCCTCCTTCATAATGAGCACGGAGCAGCGCCCTTTGCAAAATCTCTTCTTCTTTTTGACCCGAAGCCAGTGCGAGAGCCAACGTGAACGAAGCGATGGTGGACTAAACCGCGCGCTATCGTTTGCGCGCTTTGTATTTCACCCGAAGGCCATGGCCAGGCGTCTTGCTAAAAGCCGAACACCGCCACAACCCATGTGCTCGCACTGAACCAATGAGTCGAATAACGCCGTTTATGGCCAACCGACCCGCAAGCGTCTGTCCATAGGATGCCCCGGGATGCTCCGCGTATTTCACCGATGATCCGGAGCCTGCTGTCTGACCCGATCGGCCGATGGAGTCTCCCCGCGCCGCTGCTACCGCCACCGACTGTGTGTGGATCAAAATGGAGATCGCGCAGGTACTCGTCTTCTCTGCTTTTCCTTGCCGCCGATTCTCTCTCTTATCAAACCGTCAAAATAGAACCTCCCTGCTGCGGCTCCCGTATAGAGAGCTCCCCCGGCGCCTCCTTTCTCATTTGTCCCCCTGTACTCACAAAAGCCCTCCACGAACACAGTAGGCTCGTCGGCCGTACTTCCACTGCTTGCGCACAATTCCCGCCAATGACGTCATAACGGCACGAGTCACCGCCAGATTTTGAATATAACAGAGCGAAATGGAAAAAGAAGGTTGAAACGGATGAGGTGGCCGCAGTAAAGAATTGCCGGCACTGGAATGCCATTACCGCTATAGGACTTCGATAGAGTTTTTAGGCAGTGCGTCGAAACAATGAACTATTTAGTTTCTTACAGGGTTCCAATGTTATTACTAATGTGTAGAAATCGATTTAAAAACCTGTTTGGCTTGGGTCAAGGTTCTCAAGACTGTCATGTTGTGGGAGCACATCAGGTTTGGAATTCAATTGGGAGTGAATAGACTGATATGAATGATGTGCTCTTTAGTCTTTTATCTGATGACCATCGGCTATCGTTTTTCAATATGCCTATGCGACGTTGACTACTCAGGTGAAGCGTACGATAGTTGATATAGTTAGAAAAGCGACCTGTACATATTACCAGTTTTTCTCCAAGCTAAGCACAGAAGGAGCCCAACTGTAATTGTGATTCGTTTTTATATTCGTACTTCTTCGCTTTAACTCGTTTGCGTTTTTTTGGCTTCTTTAGCATGCCCCCCCCCCCACCCCACCCCCCACCCCCGGTTCGACGCACAAATAGTAGGCCGAATTGTACACGCTTGAAAGCATTCACAAATCCTTTGAAGAGATCGTAAACATATTTGCGTTGTGCCAGATGCATAGCTCATGCTCAATTTCGTTTTTTGAGGTCACGTTGAGTCAAATCACGAGTTGACTGCTCTGACTGAGATATCTTTGTAAAAGTCCAACATACGAAATCGGTAAATACCTGCTATTGGTGTTAGATACAGAGATTAGTGTTGACTAATAGACGTCCTTGCACACGAAGGAAATAGGAGACAAAATAAGTACTGCTTACTGTTGATGTATCCGAGACTACTTTGTTCATCGTATTAGGATCTATAGTTGCTGTTACGAATCTAAGTTGCAAAGCACAAATTGGCGAATAGAATTACGTTTCTGATAGAAAGCCTAAAGGCAATAAAAAAAAAACTCGAAACATGGAAGATCATTTTTGATGGTGAACACACTGCTTGACCCATTTCGATCTTCTTTAATGTGGTATGAATAATTACCAATTTAAACATAATGGCTCCTTCTTTTGCAGATATAGCAAAGTTAAAGTTTTACATGAACTACTTTAGAGTACATGAATAGCAGAATAATTCGTTGAGGGTTTGCGTTGATTTTGTTGTTCATTGGCTCGTAGAGCTCATTTTAAGCTGGCTCACCTTCTGTTTTATTCCATTTACTTTATTCTTATGTTATATCAAGAAAAGAAATTGAATTAATTGAATAAAAATACAGTTCAAACGCAGTAAACTTTATAGGCATTCATTATTAATAAGGGTATAACCTGTAAACATGACTTTATTGTTATTATAACAAAACGTATGATATTTTTCTTATACATCTATATAGATTAATATACATAGAATACAGTCTTCAACTATGCGTTAGACACCCGTCTATGCTGTAAGTTCTCAAAGTCAACCAAATTCAACTTGCATATGAGGCTTAGTTTATGTAGCTTCTACGTGCTCTTTCCTCGACGTAGCGCATTTTCGTCACACAGACAGGTGCATGCTTACTGATTTTTTCAAAAAATAAACGAATATCCTGTCGAAAACGGGAAGGGTAGTTATGATAGCGCTGTTTGCAGAAGCCATAACGAAAAGAAGTCGCAATTATTAATAGGTTAAACCGCTGATAGCTGGCCTAACTGGTTAAAATAAAATTGCTTAAAACGTGGTTTTCATCATTACCTAACCGATATACGTTACACCATATTCCCTGATACAAGCTATATGGACAGTTGCGTTGATCCAGAATGTAATTTTTTTGGAACTTATAATATTCTTACAATGACACAAGCGAACAGAGCCCGCGTGAACAGCCATCTGGGGTTGAGAACCTATGGAAAGGGAAAGCACCAACAACGGGGAGGGTTCGACCAGAGGATGTAAACATTGGGTAGAGATCACAATGACCATTTCTTTATCTGTTGAGCGCAGTGTTAGTCACTGTATATTTCAGTACACTCGACTTAAATCCAAGATTGCTTGGAAAGAGCCAGTAAAGGATGTGGTCGGTTGTACGTATCAGTTATTGTTGTTGATGCGCAACCCAAGAGTATGGGTTCATTGATTTTCATTATCGAGCTCTTCTGCTTTTGCAGAATAATATCACTCAGGTTAGTATATTGACTTGGCCTGAAAGTGGACAAAATTTGTTTTCTTTTTTTTATTGTTTTGGAACTCGTTTTGTTCTGTGCCTCTACGTTACATTGCGATTTTAAACAGACTAATTGGCAGATGGGTATACTGGATATTTAATAATGTTAGTGTTTTTGCTATTTAAATCGTTTAGTCCCTTTCCCTTTTGGCAAATAAACTTGAGTCCCCATTCTGCTTTGAACATGCTGATATCGTCGTGATTCGTCGGATACTTTGCAGAGTAGCACTTCTCATCTAAGTTGCTGTTTAAGTAGATCTTGAGAAGGAATTATACTGGAAGTTTTGAATGAAGCCACTTGTGAAACGAGAGTATTCATGTGCGAATAGTAATTGTGTAGTGATTAAGTTAGTGTTTCGTGATACAGTCTGTTTTTTCAATAAGTTATTAGTCATAAAGCATTCGCAGCTAATCGTTCCTCACTTATCCTTTCATCCAGGTGCATACTGCCACAAATTCACTTTGTGCATTTTTGTTAACCTCTAAGTAGCCCTGATTGAATGCGGCGCCGTATTCAATATTGTATTTCTCCACATAACCGGACTTATAAAAATGACCTCATAATGAAAAAGTTTAAATATTTTGACTATTTGATTTTGTCGGGTTTCGTCATAGCCTGCCTGTAGCACGACGATTTTGCTGTAAAAATTCCGTGCGACGCTGTGGTTCTATTCAGCCGATGTTTGCCAGCTTCGACTTATCCTAGATCACCGGTCAAAGCTCGGATCACATTAGATGTAGTGCCATACATACACGCACCAGGACGAAGCGGTAAGTCAGTGCTTCAGTGGAAGCGTGTTCGTTATCATATATGTATACATATGTGTGTATGCATGTCATTGCTTTAATTCCCTGAGTGTTCTGGCTTCCGACCCTACGTTATTCGGTAACCATACTGTTCATTGATCATTGAATTGTATTTGCTGCTAGTAGCCAACGTGCCGTTATCCCACTGTATTCATTTATATCTTTCTATCTATATATATGATATATGAGCTACTGTATACACCAAGTAATCCAGGAGCGCCGTATTGAATCGGTCGTTGCTTTATCAGACGTGTTTCTAGTATTGAACATTGGCTCCTGTGAAAAAGGTGAGCAGAGCTTGCATCAGCTCAATTCTTCTTTTGTCTCCTGTTAATAGAGCTGTTTGGGAGAGGGTCTAGTATCCGAAGCCGTAGCGTAACGCACTAATGTTGTCATGTTAGCTATCACGGTGCGACATACCGATATGAACACACTGCCGGTAACCGCGTCCAGTTGAGGATTTTGTTTTGCCAAAAGCGTTTCTCGACGTTCTTCAAGTTCGAAAACAGAGAATTAAGTTGTTATTAAGTAGTTAGTGTCTTCTATCAATTTAACGCATGTTGTTGTTAGATTACAACAATATCGAGACAGAGGTTGTTCTAATTAGCTAAAAACTGCTTCTAGACGTAGGTTTGTTGAACGACTATAATAATTTTGGTGCAGCTCTTCTGTAAAGAAGAAAAGCTCTATTCTAAGCGGCTTTGGACTCGAGGCTGTCATAAACCTATTTTAATTTTTACTGTCAAAACGACAGGATCCGTCCGATAATACTGCAATGGCTTTCCTAGTAATTGACTACCAAAAAGTAAGTAGCGACGCATTCCCATTAAAATCTTACTATCCTAATAATCCTACTACCATTAAAGGTCGTAATTCCCGTACTTAGACAGAGAAGTATCAAGCTCAGAGAGCTTAAGTGTTTGTACTATTAGTTGTAGAATATAGATGCTCATCTAATTGTATGGGCGTAGAAGCAGCTCGCGGTGAGTATTCAAATGTCATTTACTTACTGGTCGAGATTGTCGCTGTCTGACTCTTCGAATAGCAACAAACAGCCGAGTAGGCAACTAATTAACACAAATATTGCTCGCCCAGATTTATTCGCGCCCGTTATTAAGGACAACCAAATTTTACAAACTGATTCGTTTCAGACGAGTTAAGTATGTCGCAAATTTGTGTCATATCTTCAGTAGCGTGTCTGAAATTTGTGAGTGTCCATATCTTCGTTTGCTGTTCTGTCTATAACTCTTTGTTATCATATAATAATACAAACGCAAAATTTTATCAATTTATAATTTTCTTTTTTTTTTAGCTTCGTCTAAGGATGAGAGAAAAGTGTCATTCCTGCGGTGAAAATGCCGTTATCTACAATGAGGAGCAACGCTGCGAGATCTGCTGTTACTGCGGCGTCGTTGGAGAGGTTTGTGAATCATGTTCAGTGTTGGATAATAGCCTTTTTTTGAACATTTGTGGTGCATACTCTACTTGGTGACGTTTGGTGTACATGTACACGTCAATGCCGTATTACAGTTATGAAGACTTCGGTAATTAACCAAGGTTAAACGAAAACAATAAATCAACAAAATAGTGTATTTATGTATCTGAAATGCAGTACATTTGCAAGCAAAACATTCTTTATAGACAAGCTGAACTTACGTTTCACACGTCCTCGAAGTTCAGCGACAGTGTGGACTGTCGACGTATGTGATTGTCTCTAAGTTAAAATTATCTAAAAACGTCCTAGCTTGATGCCAGCTTGTCTTCCAACCAACTCCTGACTGGATTTAGATACTTTTATGTATGCCTACTTTGTTTATGATACACCAAACGATCAAATGAATTAGTAGAAAATGTCGACGAATAATACAATGGATTTTATAACATATTAAACGTTTATCCATTATTTTTATATTCCATCCTGCGACCGTTAAAAGATAATAGATTTTTTCCATGGCTAACTTTCAGCATTTATTCATTTGAAGCAGAATCTGTAAGTTTTTCTTAAACCCTATCACGTAGCTGTACTCATGTTGTCTACTGATATATATCAGTATGTTTTTGTTTCACGCTCCGCTGAACACTCTTGGGCTGACGTATTTCCGGAGTCTTTCAAGCAGTAACAGCCATGCCGTCGACTTCCATACATAGTTTGTCCATTTCTAGCACAAATGATCAGCTCCTAACAGATTGATATTGTGTGGCGAGCTATTATTTCCATTTTAATATCAAATATTGCTACAAACTTGCTAATCCATTGAACTAGACTTGGCAACAGGACAAAACTGTGTATCGCAACGCTACAGTAATTACAACAGTGAATCGATTATATTTATTTAATCAGTTCTTTGAGTCGATTTAAATCAGTGGATTTTATTATACTATTTAATCGTTCACACTTTTTTTAGGTGTCGCTGGTATCGGGGTCAGCGGCAGCGCTTGACACCGATATGCGGACGTTTTGTAACGAAAACACAGTCACGAAGTTTCGGATGGGTAGACGTGGTATACGTCAGGGTGTCTGCACAACATCTAATTCATTGTCGTCGATGGGCAAGACGGGCCTTATCGGTCGGGAACAATTGTTGGTAATAATCAATTTCGTTACACTTACAAACGTTCGAAAAAACATAACGGTTGATGTAGATTTGTACGCCACGTTGAATTCTGCGATTAATTAATTTTCTGGTCTGTTTATATATAAGTCGCGCCTGCTCTACTCAGTTTAACGACAGTGAGGATTGGTACCCTTAGTAACGCTTTATTGTTTCGTGTTACAAGAAATTCGGTTTATTAGCTTCGCCTTCTCAATGTATTCGAAGCCAAGTTAATCCAAGACTGCTTGCGGTGGACGTTTATTAAATTACATTATTATAGACCTATTTCCTAGAAAAGTCTTTGAAGTAGTGTCCATCAAAGGGTTCGGCGGTTATCTTTTTGTATTTAGTTTGTATACATCTCATATTATATCACCTTGACCGTTGCAACCACCATATTAGGTAGTTAATTTTTTCTGTGTATTTTCAGCACATGCTTTCGACATTTGAGGTTCCTATGGCAGCCAGCGAAGAAGCCCTGACCCTTTATGGGGAGTGTTGTCGTAAGCGATTTCCGCAGCGTGAAGCTAAGGCCTTGGCCGGTGGAGTGCTGATGTATATTCTCCGTCGCGAAAAGCGCAGCCTAACATTTCGCGAAATCGCCGACGCTTGTGGTTCGACCGTGAAGGAAGTCGGCAAACAGTTCAAGATTGTCAGCGAGAAGATCATTCAGAGGGGTGGGGATGTCCCAGTTCAGCCATCGCTTGGCGATACAATTCAGCAGTCGATAGAGGTTTTCACTAATAAGTTTTCGGGACAGTCCTTGAGAAATGAGTATCGCATACCGGAAGTGATTAGCAAAGCCCTTGAGCTTTCAGACTGGATCGACCGGTGTACCATGATGCAGAGGCAAGTCCTTAAACGGCAGAATGAAGGTTAACACAGTAGGTTTGATTATAGGTCGAAAGTAACAAGCTTATTTCTTAGTCTTGCGCTGGGGGATTTACAAAGCGTCAGATATTCCATACTATAGAGATGTTCTCTATATATAATATAGAGAGTGCAAAAATGGTTAGAGCTATGGTGAGAGATGTCACATGAAAAACTATTGGAAACGGCCATTAAATTTTGCATGGATTATTCCACTGCGTCTTTACGCACTAATCTCTTGCGACCTCGAGCACTGTAAAAGAGGTTGCTCTCTTGCCCTGTAGTCTTGCCGCTTGTAGGTATACGGGGGAAGGGGTGAGGCTATATCTGTTAATATTTTTATAAATTATCATGATTTTAAAGTTATACAGTGATGCTTTCGATCTTACTTTGATCTTCCGTTTGTTTGCTCTCCATGCAGGTGTCCCCCTCATCTATTTGCATTGTCCGTATTTTTCCTGGCTTTCAAAGCGGTCAATGTCGAGCGCTTCTTCAGGATGACCTTAGCCGATTTCAATACAACCCACGGCTTTTATCCAATGTCGAACCTTAAAATTCCTTCATTTTATAAAATTTCCCCAAATGCAATCATACAAACTGTATGCGAGGTAAGTATTGTATTCTGCATATGTGCTGTAGGCGCAGGCACAATTTACCAAAGCGGGAATTGGACAAAACACAGGATTTTGAGTAGTAGCATTGCGACATTAAACATCACAAAATTCGCTATGTACTTTAGGCGAATTTTGATCTATCGTGTTATAGTATAGCTCAATGAAAGTATAAGAAGAAGCCATTGAGCCCGCAGCGATTCGGAATTGTTTCTCCTATAGTCAAGCTAATTTACGTCTCTTTTACATACGTCTGTTACGATATGGCTAATACGGATTCTTTGACAGTGGTATTTTATGAACGCAATATCTTTGCAAAAAGAGGCATATGAGTAACTTTCATAATGGCTTCCTCTTTATCATTTTAGGTGGTCAATACACGAGGAGGCTATTCAATGCTAATAACTCAGGCTAGTTTCTTCTTCCTTCTCGATCTGGTCCTCAAATTAAAGGCATTTTTTGCATACAAGGTAACCGACCGAATGACAAGTGTCGAAGGCGATGTTGCCTTTGAAAATTTTAAGGAAGTCAAAGAAGCTCAGGTAAGGAATCGCTTATAATGGCAACGTGTTTGCCTATTAACCTAACGGAATTGTGGGGTTGTCTAGGTTAAACACCACAGCGTATCTAATTTCACGCTGGGAATCAAAAACGTATACCAAACAGAACGCCTACCGCCAGTAGGCTTTTGCCCTTTAGGCTAACAATAGGTAAACGTAGGTGTCTCTTTAGTGTGAATACTTTCAAACTATAGGAACTATTAAAACTATTTAATCGGCAGCCATTACAAACGTTCGGTTTGCTTTGGCACAATTTTTTCGCCTTCATATGAAATTCCTGTAATTCAACGAAAACTATATGTACGAATGGTTGCCTGTGGAATGAATAGTTGACAAGTAGTAATGTTTATATAACATAGCATTTCAATGATCATCAGCAACAAATGTCATCCCACCATTTCATCTTCAGACCGTGGTGGTGTTTTACGATTTCGAGATTTTTACTGCTGCTCCCCTTCGCTGGTGCACATTCTTAACGTCAGCTGAGGCTGGACAAAGCCTTGAAAGATTAATTTATTTGAATTTGATGTTGCAGTTGGCCACCACTATCTAAACTAATCTTTCGCTTAATGTTTACAATAATATAATAAATGTAGGGATTATATGCTTGTGCAACAAACCTTCAAGTAATTCGCGTGTCTTGAAATCTGTGTCGTATATGTCACATAGCAACATTTTCCAAAACGCATAAGGACGTTCACCTAAGCCATACTCGTCTTCCGAGCATTTATTGTTGGTGCTTTTTTTGTTTATTTCAGGAGATGCTGGAATCATCGCTGCAGGAAGACGAGCACGATGATGGCAGCCTTTCGATGGTTATCCCTGAAAGCGAGCTAAGCCAGTACATTCTCACGCAAAAGGAGCAATCCCTTAAACAGGAAGTAATACTTCGGGAGCAGCTGCGCCGTTGCAAAGAGGGTAGCAAGCAAAAGGCAGACAACGGAAAACAGGATGAGCAATTAATGACAGTAATTGAGAAAAAGCCAGTAGCCGAAGAAGCAGAGCTGTCAGTAGTAAAAGAATTGGCGCAGCTAAGAACAGAGCAGACACCGATGTCGACTAAATCTACAAAAGCAATGAAACGGTCCCGCCCTGATGACAGCCATTCGTGCAAAATCGAACTCAAACAAAACCAACTTCCATTAGACCAGCGTCGTCGACTTGTATGCGACGAACTCGACGAAGAGGAACGAGATCCTCAGGACGCTACTACTATGTTAGCTCTTTTCAGAAGCGAAGAATTCGGCGATATTAATGACGAGTAGCATCTTTTTTCCTAAAAAAGCGGCCAAGCCGTGATTAATTCTGTATTGGAGACACTCGAGTAGAAAGCTAAAAGTGAATTTCTGGACAGATTTTATATCAAAGATAGCTTATGCGCAACTAATAAAATCGCAGATTTTATATTAAACATAGCTTATCTGCAACTAATAAGGTAATGACAACGGAAACTAACTAGTAGAAATAGGCATGGTGGTAAAAAAATGGAAGCAATGCGCCTCGGCGAAATTTCGTATGAACGCATTTCGTGTATAAACCGTGCCGTTGGTGTATGAATCCTGACGAGTAGCAGGGACGCATATGCAGTATTCCTACATAGTATATAATCTTCTAGCAATCGTGCTATTTAATCTCCTTAGAATCAAACTGTATGTGTGTATTGAACATACGTGGTAACTTAATGATAGCAAGGTCCTGCTGACGGTTCTGTGGAAGGATTGAGCGCACCAGTCAGTAGATGTAAATACTCAATGATTATAGAACGCCTATTGTTATAATTAACAAATATTATAATATTTGCAAATGTATCTACACATCGCAAAGTAGATTTTTCTGTGAAACCCTGTTTCCATACATGTAAGCTCAGTTATTGTACCTGATTGCAGCGCATGCGATTTTCCACGTCAGATATGATGAATAATGCATAGTAATTTTTATGTAGGACAATTAGAACTGGATACGCTACATAGTTTATTTGAAAACAGTCGAAATCGATGCTTTCTCTTTTCAGGACGCTGCCAGCTTACGCGAAAAAATCTGGGTTGATACACCTATTGAAAATATCATACCCTTCAAAATAAGCTATATTAAACGATAACTGTAACAATAACAATAATCTAGAATGCATTTTGTTAATTGACGCTTTGGTGAACTAGAAGCAATGAGAATCGAAAAATATGGAATCATGTGACATTTATTGGAAATGAGAGACTTAAGCTAAATATGTCAGGGACGCGGATGCGACCTATAAGGGAACATATGTACAACTTAAATAATGTTAATGAATACATAAAATAAAAAAATGGTAAGAATTATGTCTCACTTATTGATAAATATCTGTAAAAATACTTAATATAGTGGGGAAAGATGTAGCGCTTATCAATGTTTTCGGTGGCTTTTTGGGCGTAGTTTTGCTTCTTTGGAAGAAACAACTTAAACCAATTGTTTTCTCGTTGCATAATATTATAATTACAACCATCCAATACACTCTTTAGTTTATATAAACTGGACCGAGCTTGCCCACCTCTCTGAGCCAGTGATTATATCGCACGAAAACTGAGTTGAGTTAAAGTTTCTATTAGATATAATGCGACATGCGACATTGTCTTTGAATGGTCCTTTGCGACAGCACGTAACCATCATTTCTTATTTAATTTAATGAACAAAGCTCTAAATATCGCCTTGGTCAAGTAATCTTGGACTTCGCAGAAGAAATTGTGCTGATAAACCATTACAAAGTGAGTACATAAGTTAACGTGTAGCCCTGAAGTAAGGAATAAACCTTGGGTGTCTTAATACTACAAAAAATGTAAGAAACATTACTTCCGACAATGGGGGAGGTAAGCATATGCTCTTCGCAACCGATAATTTTTGAGATCCTACTTGCAAACTTTTTGAATAAAGATCACGTTATTTGTTGTGTTTACGGCTTTCACATTGTTTCAACAAGGAAGCTAAATCATACTGAGATTTATTTCTTATATAAATCTCAGGGAAGCAACTAAAAATGTCTATCTTCCAAAGGTAAGCGTACACCGAATAATATTCGGACAACTTAATTTACCTTATTCGTGTCAGATTTGCCTCTTCGTTTAAGGCCACGGAAAATAAGACAAACCATGGTTTATTTGTAATATTAGATACAGTATACAGTGTGCACCTGTATAATAATGCATTCATTACCATAGGATATTTATATGTAAATTAATATAAATTCGCTCGACCTGTCTCAAGACCTATCCATGAAAATCTGTTTTCAGTACTACTGGAAAAATTTCCTTTTAAAAGCAAAGATTTCATTAGAGAGTGAAAACAATAAATCTGTTCTTTTACTATCTGTAAAAAGGTTGAACTTTTTGCTTCACGGCTCTTTTTTGCGGCCCTACCCAAAACGATTTTGTCTCTCCTTCATAACACATCACCGTACATCACCCCATGCAAAAATGATGCTATAACTAAGAAAATGACTATATATAAAATATTTATATTCTGAATAAGTATACCAGTATTCAAATGATATTCAATCTATATATATCAATATTTAAATTTCAATATTTAAAATCAATATTCGATATATCAATATTCAAAATACGAATATTCAAAACAAAGTATTTGTGCAAGTGTATTTGATTTCAACGTATATATTTGTGTACATGAACGTATCCTTTACGGTATTCCGCCCGTACGAATGCAACAGGTGGCACGGTGCAGCAACAGTGAAGAGATAGATTTTTTAAGCGATGGTGCATTACAGGCTACAGAGGCAATCTTGTGATATCTACAGATGTTGGCGATAAAACTATCTTATGACATTACTCCGTCATTTTCACGCTGATGTCTTCTAATTATCAGATGAAATGAGAGTCCCCTAACTCGAGCCGAACGAACAAAGCATTTTTATAATTTAGTGAGCTTTGTTTCGCCCGGATCAAGTGAGTTGACTACTCCGGCTTTGTCGACGGACTAGACCGTTGCAAATTTTCAGCGATAACTATGTTTTTGTCCATGTAAGTTGAGGATGACTTCTTCTCGATTCTTCTAGTTGGGTGCGACAAATCAGTCAAATTCTGCACAATGGAATACAATAATTGTTAGTAAAGATAAAACCGAGCAACGAAATTGTGGCTCTGAAAATAACATTTTTTACTTTACGCACGGCCGACTTACTTTACCTTACTTACGTTACCTCAAATTATCTCTTCACGTATCTTTGGCCTTCGACTGATAAAACAAATACAAGGAACTGGAGGATTTACGTATGCATAAAGTCAAGGCTGTTATTTTTTCTATCGTAGTGTCGAGCTAATTAGTCATTTCTAGCCATTGAAAAGCAGCAAGAAAACTCCAAAATGCAAACTGACATTCAATAGAAAGCTTTTTTTGAGTTTAATAAATTATTAGTCAGGCAAAACGACTACACAGATTTCCCCATTTATCACCGTGTACTACCGAGAGCGTTCGTAGATATTACGTCGAACTTGTGATAACACCAGAAAAATATAAGCTATATCTTTGGATTAGACTGTCATAAGCCTGCTCTATTTAAAATTCGCCGTTCCTTTCTTAATACCTTCGACAGGCGCCCCCTACGGTCAATAGGGCTATAAGGTTGTTTAGTGTTTAGATGCAACGTCGTTTCGAAATCAGGTGAGGCGACGGCCGCCAGGGAAAGAGAGAGGCAGAGAAATTAGTTAATAGCGCACCATGGAGTAAGCACGTCAGGCGGAACTCCACCCTATGCTTCGATCTCCGCGAAACCTTTGGTGACTGGGATCAGCCATCACAGGCATTTACCTGGCCGGGTGCGCAATGCATTAGAGCAAAATCTATGTCTCCAACAGACAAACTACTATATTTAGCAGTGTTACACAAAAGACCTGTTCAGTCTGCCACCCTCCGATAATAACCTATGGGTGTTGTATAACTACAACTTAGGAACCACCGAAGTAACTATCAGACGTGTACATAATCAATTCGTTGCCTATTTGACGCCGCGTGTACAGGCGCCTAGCCGCGTCGAAAAATTTAGAACGCTTCAACTCAATTGAAGAAGTCGTTAGGATGATTATTGTCTGCTGGGCATGCAACACAACAGGCTAGTATTGAAATTACGCCCACGATTTGCCCAGTGATTTGATGCAGGGAAGCTAAAGAGATTAAGGCAGTATTTTTCTGTGATGGTAGATAATTTTATTGTAGGTTCCATGGAGAGAGCATTTGTACCGCGTGTAGGATTTATAGCATTTCTAATTCTAGCAACAATCTCGTAACATACCACGTGTGATTGGTCGATTTTGTTATTGCTGCGAGATCTGTTTGGAACCTCTCAGAACAGATATATTCTTGGAATTTGGATATTATTAGTATATTGAGGGCAAAAGGCAAATTGAGCAGAATGTTATTTTGCTTTGTTTACGATCTTTGGAGACAAAGCTGCCAAGCGAAAATAAGCTTTCAGTGTCAGATGGAAAGTTATAAAATTTAATTTTTGCGTCTTTCCAACGACTGCGTTTGAGATCTAGGTGAATTTACGGGTCTAAGGAATCAAAGCGCGATTATTCAAACATAGTTTGATTTCGGAATCTCGCTGGGAGTGCTTGCCAAGCATTTGTACATCGGAAATTAGATTATACAGAAGCTCTTATTGCAGACGCCATGCGGAAAACGGTCTGGCAAAAGATACTTTGAAACACTTGCTTTTTGGATAGCTGCACCCCCTTACGTTAAACTTATGGTAAGCGCATTAGAAGACTCTAAAATACATTATTCATGTTCCATGGATTATTAAACAAACCTGGGAAAAAGTAGAATGGCGATTGTCATAGTTTGCGGGAAGCACTGAAATCGCGGTACTACTATATACTGCATATAACATTCAAATTCCATGTAGTGACAGTCCAGCAAGATGTTAAAATGCAGGTCGAAAGCCAGCAATCACACAAGTTACCACAAGTGATGTCGATCGGTTGATTCCTATTATCATGCTGAGTATCACAAACGCTTCGGGCCTGTCTTCAGCTTGACCTGTTGACCAAGGCAAACGCCGCCGTCTTGGCTCACTGCTTACATTCCAGTACGTATTGTCTAAGAAACTGGGATTCGTCCGTCGCGCAAACTCACATCTACTGCCTCGAGAAGAGATGTCGACCGAATCTGACGGAGTCTCATGGCGATCTGGCCCGATTCCGGGTCTCGGGTCGGATCCTTTCGCACATGGGCGCTTACGACCACGATGGTGGCGACAGCGGCGGCTGCGGAAAGCTATGAGATTGACTTCGGCTCTCCACCCATCGAATTCTGAGGGGGCAGTGGTCGACTAGGCCGACTAGGGCCACCGACTAGGAGGACAGCCTCGACGAAGTACATCTCCCCTTGCTCACCGGGTCGGCAGGCCAAAAGGCAGAACTGTCGCTGTAGCAGACCAAGCTATCCAACCAACAACGTTGGACGTACCAACCCGGTCCAACACCTTGTGCTAAACCACGCTGCTTGCCAATAGAGCACGATCCCGTCAGCCGCTTCTATCGCCACTACCGCAGCTGCCAATATGACGACTAGTATGTGCCGCTGTTTCGTTGTGACACCGGTCCCCACCCTGGCGTTTTGCCTAACTGGCAGCAGCAGCATTGGGTCCTGCTCGGTCTTTCTTTTTTCTCTCTTCTCGTAATGTCGCGTGAAACGGACCTAGCTAGCTAGGTAGACGGTGGTTGCTGACAGACAGGCAGTGCTGCTCCGTAAGAAGCGACAAGGGCGTTCCTGCAACTCTGGTGGAGTCGCTCGACAATGGTTCGACCGACTAGTCGACAAGGATGGTGCATGGACTGCCGCGCGGACTGGGGGGTGGAACACATCATGGGGATGAGTACTAGGGCGTATGGACCGTAGGAAGCGTGGTGGCGCCTGCCGCCATGGACGACTTTGGTGGCAGCGGTTCCGACGATGATCGGTTAGGCAACCAATGAATGAAGGAGGGCGAGTCCAATTCTCTATTGCTATGGTCAGATTTGGGTGGCAGGTCCGCCACCGTCGCTAGCCAAACGATCCAGAAGACTGCTAACGACTGCCTGACTGACAACTGTATGCCTTTCTAGCCCACCTCTTATGCTGCGCAAGTATCCACCCCGTCGTCGTCGTCGTGGTCATCGTGGTGTAGTCCGAACGACGATGGGTGAGAGACACCGAACGAATGAGCACCCACGGTATGACAACGACTGGCATGAATCAAACCCCCGGATTTGGCAAGCAATCCCAACGTGAGGGATGACGGCTTTCCACCGAGGCGATCCGCGACGCCACCCTTCTAGACGGATGCACCAACAACGGGCGACTAACGGATAGATGAACGCAGAGAGACGCCGCAGCTGTGTCTCGGCACCGTTAGCCTGAAGCACTCTTAGTTCGGTGTCCGTGGTACAGCACGGGACAGTCGGGTTAACCCCAAAACAAACTCGGGGGGAATCATCGTCAACGATGTCGTCATTGTGGGCGCTGGCGCCGCTGCTAGGGTTGATGACGTTCGATTTTGCGTAGGAAGGGGATCGAAATATCGACGGCTAGTTTGCGGGATTTTGCAAAAGGAAAGACAGAAACGCTCAGCGGCAGCACCAGAAGTGTCTTTTGCAGGGACAGCCTCAGCATCGGTGGCGGTCAAAGTTAAAATACTACTAATAGTATGAGGAAACACGTAAGGGTGAAAACGAGAAAAAGAGGCAGAGATTAGGGTAAAAGATAGGAGGAGAGCCGGCAATACAAGAAGGTGAGAAAGAGAAAGAAAGGCAGCAAGAATAGGAGGATTGGCCCTCTTTGGCTGGAAGATGGGTTAACGCACGTAAGCTCACCACCCATTTGACCTCAAGCCCAACCCTGCGACCACGAGCCACCCTCAATCCCTATTTTCACTCATACGCCGCATAAAACAACCCCTTATTGCTTAGCTTGAAAAAAGGGAGTCATGTCTTCAAAGAAATAGTGATATAACACAATCAGGAGCAACAACAGCGGCAGAATTTGAAGGGTAATCAGACGAAAGCGATCTGCTGCAGTAAGTGGATAGGTTGCGCAGGGCTCGGTTCCTCGGACCAACGAACGCTGCTGGCGTGTTTCTCTGGCGGACGGCCGCCTACGAACCCGCAGCTGCCAAGATCGTCTCATATAAGGCGGTAGACAGGTAAATAGGTGGGTGAGACTGGTAAAGGGCGCGGACTAAGTGCCCTGCCCTTGTCCTCCTAAACCAAAGGCTAAGCTTCTCTCACATTTAGCTGCCATCCCTTACCCTCGAGTTAACCTCAGTAACCTCATTGACCCGCTGGTGGCTATTAATAGGCCTGCGCCCTAGACGTCGACAAACGAGCCACGGCTTGCGCGCGCTGGCCGACCGAACGCAGCGGCAGACGGGCGGTGCCAACAGCCGCAAAAAGATGGTAAGCGGCATGTTGTTATCGTTTACCTCAGAATCGTGAAGGGATAAGCATGGAGGGCTAAGACGGCCACAGTGATCGCTAACATATAGTGCAGCCGCTACTGAGATGGGAAAGATTATAGCGAATGGGCAACAAGTGGACAGAGGCTCGGGCGAAGCGACGAGATTGTGGGTGCAGCCTGCCCGGTTGAACAGGAAAACAGCGATCCACAACGACGAATAACGAAAAGAGCTTTTGTCCCTGAAAGAGAAACAACATCGTTCAACAGCCACTTATGTTGCTTGTAATAGATAATAGTGGTCCACTGGCTGTCGCTGGGAAAACGGCCAAACAGACCAATGCTTAGGCCACTGCGACCGCTGAAGGGGGTTGCTAGGAAGATACAAAGGAGATTGTCTGGACTTGTCGAAGGCAATGGAGTCAAGCTTAAACAACAAGATAAGTGGCCTGGGGAAGAAATGGGACACGGCAACATGTGCCTAGGGACGTATTATCAATGCCATGGGGTTTAAAGGGTTTAAAAGGAGAGTATATATCAGTATGGTCACTTCGTTCTTACTAAAAGCTACGATATCATCCCTCTATACGCTGCCTCAAGACTCTTCACAGTCTTTCTTGTAAACCATCTTTAATGGATGCTGACGACGTTATCAATAATAATACCCTTGCAAGCATGTTATGGTGTTGTCAGTAATTGTCATTAAGTGTTTAATCTTTATATTAGTTAAGTGTCTTTCTTTAAAAATCGGTAGATTTTTTAAAATTAAAATTCAAGTAGTGAATATTTTTAAAATAATTTTATACGACACTTATATATTATTTATTATTGCGATTTTTAAAACGATGCTGCATGAACACGCATTTCGCCTTGGTGTAATGCATTTTTGCGGTTTTCGCCATTTTTTTACTAAACACCTTATTTACTGGGCAATTAAGACACTTGATAAAAATTTTGCCAAAAATATCTTGATATATAAGGCGTCCTTTCACTTAAATACCTTTTATTCTGTAGTACACGCATTTAAATAACTCATCTAATTATTTATTATGCGTTTATCTATTCTTTACATATACACAGACGACATATCGTTTGCCATATTAAGTTAATTTTAAGTAATTTGGCATTAATAGAACACCCCCATAGATTCGCTTTACCTATAATTTATTCGCCTGAGTGGTAAGCGTAATAGAATCGTTGCGCCTTCTCTGAACGTGTCCACTTTGAAAACGATGTTGGCCGGTTAAGCTTGTCAGCGCTCAGTACTTATACAGCCCTTCACCACTAACATAAAACTATATATATATATATACCTTTACCAGCTTGTATGAATATGATCTAATCTGTTATGCCAATTTCCGGCAGATATGTTTATAATAATAGCACATAAAAGCAAATCTTTGTATCACATGTAACGCTACCCAAATGGAGTCTGTTTAATGCGGTTTGTCTTGCAATAAAGTGGCCTAGCCATTTTACAAAAATCATAATCGGTGCTATTAAAGCAACCGTTTTTTGCCCCAGTGAGCCATGAGAGACATTCTATTGTCACATCAAATTTATAGGCACACATTGTATTTGCTGAGATCCGCCTGAATTCCGCCGTCTCCGTCCTTACACTCATATTGCCATATATAATATTTAGTGTCAGCATCTTAACTCTACCCTTATAGGGGTAAAATATAATATAAAGAATAATACATATTAGCCTACGATGTTAGTGGGTATACTGCAAAACGCCTTGTCTTTTTATGAGCTACAGAGAAAATTTTACAAAGAGAGATACATATACATATATAATGCTTCATATCTTGGTAATATGCCGCCGTGTACGTTATTCTAAGTGGAAACTCCACCTGGCCTTTTCGCTCTCTCCGTCAGTACAGGAGTTGAGAGCTGTTATTGAATGTGGAGAAGGCTGGTATTTTGCGGCGGCCAGGAAGCATTACGCAAAATCAACGTTTCTAGGCACACGTCAAAGTCCTTGGGCCGTAAAACCCGGCCTAGGCCTCATTGACTGTCCAGTGCCCCCATCGTCCATGATTCGATACAAGGCGGTGCGGGGATAGCGGCAGCAGCAACGATGACGGCTTTAGGGTAGTTCGGGGTTGCGTGCGGGGATAGTGGGTACAAGTTGATTATGTCCGGGCGGAGTCGCCTAGCAGGCAAACGCCCTGGGGAGTCAGCAACGGAGATCGAAAGATGGATCATACCACCTACCTATCCGTGCACTACCTGTGTATAGGACGTCGTGCACCGACAGATCCTGGCAACGCGAGCACGCGGTAAGGTGGCGGAGCTGAAGCGCGTTCTTTCTCTTTTTGCCTAATCTGAGTTTAGACGGCCTACAGGATCATCTTGAAATCCACGGAACTCTAGATATTTCTCTCTTCTCTCTAAAAATGGGCAGCAGCAGCAGCAGCAGCAGCGGTAAACGCAAGCCCATCTTTGGCTGTCGCGTACAGCGATAGCATGCTTATAGTGTCAACGACAGTGCCACGATGACAAGCGCCGCAACCAGCAAAGTTTAAGCAAGTACGTATCTATGAAAGCCAATATGAATGTTAAACTGAAATGGCGCCCTAAGGCGGCCAGCCATTGATCGAAAAAGCTGCACAAGAGCGAGATAAATTGAATTTGCTTGCTCAGTCTGTATATGCCAAAGCTTTCTTTGTCTGAGCACGACTTTATGAAAGCGTCAACCACTGCTGCTGCTTTTGCCATCATCATCGGTCGCAAGTGCCGATACCTAGCTTGAGGCTGTGATGGTGCTTGAAGTAAGAGTTTCATTCGTGAAGAATTGTTTGTATGCCCTGTTGGGCCTATAGACGCGAACAGATACAAAGTACACGCTCGCTGACGGACACGCGGTACATGCTATAGGTCACGCGGACCACAAACCGCGGCATCATAGCCGCTTCTTTCTCTTTTGTGCCGGGACATCACTCGCTGGGTCATATGTCTATTTGCCAGATTTGATAGCGAATATGTTCTGCATTGTTTGTAGGTAGATATTTAAAAAGTGAAAGAACAAACAAGCGCTGGAGGGTACTAGTGGTACTAACGGTAAATGTCCTGAGATAGCTAAATAATCATAGTAAACTTATGTACTGGCAAAGGAAGATTGTCGAATCGTTAAGAAGACTATCATATTTTTCAACAGAGGCATTTGTTTTGGCAGAACGCAATGAGGCTGTTGTTTCAACTCAATATAGAATTTTAGCTTTGTAGCTGATTTAGGACTATAATAAAATAAATGGAAACTGCCTGAATAATAATAATATTATTTTCGTAGGTAGATTTAAACATGTTCATTTATAAAAGCTGATTCGAATGTGCCGAAAATTATCTAACCCTCGTCATCTGATTGCGAAAAAAAATTTAGCTATCGTAAAAAATGATTTTACTGATTACGTAACTATATATTCAAGCTATACATTCATAAAGATAATGTCTTCTAGAGCAATACTGCAATACTTAACTTCAGCGAACTTTCAACCTGGGAGGTCAAATGAAAGAGTAAATTTTAATTCAAATCAGTTACACTTATTTGAAATAATTAAAAGTGTGTTGTATTATAAAAACGGTCAGGCCAGCTGCTCTTTAAGCATTTCCACCAAAATATAACATAGCAATAGCACATGCGTTTGACTTAGAAAAAAAAAAGGCGGATCACATGGATGAATATATCAAAGTGACAACGGTATTTGAATGATTCAAGAAAGACCTGGTTCACGATTTGCCAAATTGACGTTTAGTTTTGTACGGTTTTTGCAGGAAATATAATTTCCTGCAATCTAATTTCGTCAGTGAACGTTTGTTAGCGTGGAAATACCCATCTACGTGTCAGACTTCGAGTTTTTTGTTTCGTCCGTCGAGTAGTTTAAAAACACTTATTATTTAAAATGGTCAACTTACTTTATATTCGAAGCACACTGCCGTCTCCGGACTGTTTTTTCTTCTGTAATGACCCCAACAACTCGCTAGGCCAATAGTGATATTAACGATCGGGTATAAACGAAACGCTGGATTCTCGACGTCCATCGAATGCTTATTTGCTATTTTGACTAAATTTCACCATTTTCGAACATCTTTACATGTGACGGAACGCAACGACTCTATTCGTTATAGCTAATACTAGGCACGCAACTGTCCTCGATCTTGAATAGCACGGAGCGCTTCTGTATACCCTTTGAAAGCACGAGGCCAGGCTTGGCATTGTTCTTCAAACAATGCTCGATCCGTCAACAGCTCGAACAGTTCCCAACGTCAGATTATGTCGGCTACTCAAATGCTACTTGGGAAAATAATAGGGCGTTACCTAGCTGGTAAGTAAGTTACAAGTGCTGCGACTAAGTAACAAAACCGTTGCGGTCATAACGTGTGTCGACTAAAATATTTCAATTTATCTTTTCAAGTTTGATAGAAAATGTTCTTCGAAGACAGAGCATTTTCTAACAAACGTTAGGTTCTTACACACATATATATATATATATATATATATATAGGTAGACACACCCAGAGGCGTACACGAATGTTAAAATTAGACTTGTATGTTACTAACTGCTTCTTACTTTTTGTCTCGAGCTTGTCCGGCTAGTCAAGTGAAGCTGTCCTAAGCTACTGTAAAGTTGGTGACCAGGAGGTCTAGAGGACGTTAAAGAAGTGCCGCAGCTACAGCAGAACCTTCATCGAGGAACTCCCTTCCAGCTATTACAGCAATCGTTATTGGTTATGCTGCTGATAGTGCTTCTACTGCTGATGGTAATGTTTCGGCTGCTGTTCCTTCTGTAACCCGAGAAAACGGAAAAAATAGAATCGCGCATTATTGTTTTGATGGAAGGCGAACAGTCCATAAATATTGGCTTGTCGCACGAATGCCCGCTAAGTACAGTTTAGAAGTTTTTATTGTTCAGATCTATCGAATGGAGGTTGAAAAATTCGGCAAGCGTACGACCACTACGCGTCACAGTCTGCATTCACTGAACGAGACAGCGTATTCTCGTTTTTCTCTCTCGATCTCTCTCGAGGAAGGCTGAACATAGAATGGAAGGAGCTAACGCGCTGGAGAGTATATGCCTGCAACCCATATCCACTAGTAGGACTATAACGTCGAAAATCTATCAAAAAAAGAAAATTGTTCCTATATGTATTGTTGTCGTTGTTATTGTCGCGAATACTTGCTTGAGTTATGGTGATCCTATGCCCTAGCATACACACAAACACACACTCACACAAAGACCAACAGAATGCACATGTGAACGGCAAATCGCCAATCTGGTCTAGTAGTAACAGTTTAAACTGTCGCGCCAGTGCACAGGTTCAATGCCGCACTGCTGATGATAGTTCCTTCTGTTCTGCGGGCCCATTCATTTTTGGCGCTGGAACAGATAGTCGTTCACATAGAGTACCACATCAAATCAATAATAGAAAAATAAGTATGTCAAAAAAGACAGCGGTATATATATATTGTGCAGTATACTCTCGTTGGCAGAATTTGGGATTCAATCATGTCGAAGCGTGCGACAGTCTCGTAGAGCTATAAAAAAAAGTGCTCAAAATCTAATATGGAGTAGAAAAAAAATCGAGACTGATTTTTAGGAGGTGTGGACACGTAGTCAGTTTAATAATTATGAACACTTCATCAATTCGTATTGATTTGAAACATTGCAATGAAAGTAACAGAGCCAGTGATTTAAAATCGATTACGCTCACTATAGAATTTAAAGGACAGAGTTGCATCCAAGCACGAACTAAATGCCGTCTTCAAGCCCGTAGTTGCGGGAGAAACAACTATTTAAATACACATATGTAAGTATACTCACATTATCTATAAAAATATCACTGGAAGTGTCATTCTGTACTCAGAGATGTAATGCATCATTTGATTAGTAAATTCGCATTAGGTTTGGCATTATAATAATTACTGATCTTTTAGCCTGAAACAGACCGTCTGTGGATTCCTGTGTAGCACCTGCGTCGAGAGCATCGACTTTCGTGAATTATAGGGCCTACAACGGCGGACTTCCACGCACATGTCATTTCAAGGAAATTAAACTGCGTGGCGAGCCAGGACGCTGGGTGACAAATGGCGTTGGATGATGGCAACCAATGTAAGAGATACCACGACGTTGACGTGACCTAATGAACAAACTGATGAGTAGGCAGCATACTTCTTTTATATTAAACAAAAGAGATTTCAATTTGCCGCTTAGCTGATTAAGGCCTCCATGCGAATAGCAGCGACTGCAAATGCGAATGTGATGTTCATGATATGAGCTATCTGATGTGCAATATCACCGTGGCAATGTTTATGTCCACTACGCTTCTGGACATAGAATAGAGGTATACCGCAACGAATTTATTCATATTACTTTAATATTATGCATATAGTGTCTATCCGCGCACAAAAATGGAGACCGCCTTCGACAGCCAACGGTGATTTAGCACTAACTCTTTTTCAACTAGGCAATTCTTACAACGCTCAAATCAAAGGCTATAAAGCTGCGGGAGTCGGATCAAAGTATGACCCATTTATAGCTCTGGCATTTATCTGCCTCCTCTTATGAAGTATTCTATTGCACAGAATTCGTTCGCAATCTAACTAGACTTTCACCAGTTTTGAAGAGAAGCACCAGCTTTGTCATTGTACCCAAATCGCCATTTTAATTAATGTTATTGGCACGAAAACAGTCAAGTGTATTATGCTGTCGCACATCTATTGGCGGCTAATCCTGACTTTATTGTAGAAATATAGAAGGGGAGAAATCTTTAATGAATACTCTCGATAAGCCTGCTTGTAATCTATATTAGGTTGAATAGCAATGTTGTCCCTTTTCACTAAACCGGTTGCAAAAAATCATTTGGATCTGCACATGTGACACCCAGCGTCTCGTAAGAACAGACGATATGATTCTAATAAATAACATCTGAAAACAAGACGTAACTACGTTTATAGCAAAAAATGTTACGTGAATTTGAATAGAAATCATGGCTAATTTTTATTTCTGTATATATACCATATTGGCTAGGTTTTTCTCCATAGACTTGCATATGTTCGAGGTCATAAAATATCCAGAGGTCCGACATAGTGATCTTACTCACGAAACGTTGATTTAGGGCGCGGCCATGCTATAATATTATACCCGAAAATAAAAGCCTTTTAGCCGACTAAACGGCATGTTTCACGTTCATCTATCAACAACAAAAACGTTGATCCTATCCAATGCAAGCTCTTTCTATAGCCTTAACCAAGTCTTACTGAAGCAAAGTTTGGTCACTAGTGCTAGTAAAAACAGCAAAAGCCAGGAGAAATTATGGCGTTAAGGTGCCTGCATTACTGCCAGCTGCGGACACAGACAGCAATGGAACATAGTAAGACCGCTGAAGTCGCTTGCTCATTGGAGTCACTGGGTAGACTGGGTTAAGTTTGCCTTTTACGTGACGAATCTGTAGGGGCAACAGCTCTGCCCTTGCGAGCAAAAGCAGAACGATTGGTTGGACCGTCATACTTTGGAGACAAGCGAAAACGATCCAGGGATTATAAAGACGGGTCCCATACCCCGTCAGAGTACCTAGTCTGCCAGCGCTGCTATCGAGGATTAAGAAACGCTGGAGAACGCCTACAACGGAGAACTGTGCTGACGAGTAGGGGCACTGAAGAGTATTAGTACTCTATGGAATGGCT
The DNA here is from genome assembly GCF_002532875.2 of Varroa jacobsoni. Taxonomy (NCBI): domain Eukaryota; kingdom Metazoa; phylum Arthropoda; class Arachnida; order Mesostigmata; family Varroidae; genus Varroa; species Varroa jacobsoni. Next base: position 145,794 of record NW_019213557.1, on the reverse strand, counting down.
CTTTCCCAGAACTTCCGAGGAAAAGTGCTTTTGCGTGCGGTTCACGTACCATAAACCTAAACAAGCTTCAGTGTATTGTAGTATAAGGACTAGGCCAACTGACAAGACATGCTGGTGACATAGAAAGTCAGAAGCAGTAGACTCTACCAAAGTTGTCCAGCAGTAGATCATGACAGGTAAGCAGCATTGTAAAACAAGAGTGAAGGTGGCCAGGACTGCCCTAGATGAGGATCAGTTTGATGATGCCGCATGGACGGCACGGAGGCAAAGAATGAGGTCAGAACGTCGTTAGTACAGCCGCACCCAGGATCGTCTTTTGTTTTTGTTCTTTTGAGCTATCTCCCTCAACCTCTATACCCCTTCTCTCTGTATCCCTTGCAATGGGCGCTTTTTCCTCCCTTCAACCTGCCCGTTTTGGGACTGACGTGGTGCGCGGCCCACCGGACGCTACTTGCCAATAGAGGCCCTGACGTAGATCTAGTAGCGTTTAGCAGCAGAGGCAGGAGAAATGGCACAGTTGAGCAGGGTTGAAGCCGTAGCCGAATCGGCTCACGCGACCAGGCGGACTACGAAAGGTGGGCGGCGTCCGCGGCAGGTTCGGGTAGCTGGGAAGGGTAGCAAAACAAAAGATGGGCCTAAACAACTGCCGGTACAGCGCCCAGCCACTGGCGGACATCGAGTTGGAACAATGTCTTAGGACGTCTTGAGCTAGCTAAACAGGCACAGGAACCTTTATTCTCTGCTTCTCTGCCACGCCTTCCATTAAGAAGGAGAATATACAGGCAGCTTTGGTGAATAGCTTTCTTCGCTCATGGTCAGAACTGCCCTGTCAGTGAGATTCTGGTTGCTGATGGCAGAAAATCGACAAGACAGGGCCTTACTCGAGGCTTGCTCGGTCAGTTGAGGTGTTAAAACGACGATGAACGAGTCCCGGGCTAGCATGGTGGAAACGCAGCTAGGAAGCAGCCGATATGGGTAAGGGGGTGCTTAATAGAAGAGCCAATGCATTATTTTATTCCACGTGATGCGAACATGTATAACAAAGTTACACTTACATTGTTGGCGGCGATGTTATTGCGGTACAAAGCAAGACGGTTATCGATAATAAGCACTCGACTGAGGTAAAGGCCACAGATTTATTCGATAAACTGTTTCTACTAGTGACAGTAATAAAATACTTTGAAGATTATGAATTACGGGAAATTCGTACGCCTAGAACCAGCATGTATGTAGCCAGTTCAGGGTAATGGTTAGTTGTACCTTTCTCGTTAATTTTAATTGTGCTACGTACGGTTACCGACGCCCCTTTTTTTGGAAATTATTCGGCAGGCTCACGATGATATGCATAATGGTAAAGCATAGCTTGGACGAATCAATCTACTTGTTTCGTTTGGTGCGATATAGACTTCACAGGACCTTTTCATGGCCTTGTGTTTTCTCCTATACCAACGTATTAAATTTCTGAACTCGTTTGTTTAACTCTGAGTGTTTGATAATAGTTCGTTATCCGCACTCCGTCAAGAAACTAGTGTCGAACATAATTGGCGAAAACTTACCTCCGGTATTATAATTTGACTATGCAAAGCGGCTAATATTATTTAGAGAATGTTTCTATCTTTATTATTTAGCAGGGAATACGCTCGACTTAATACAAATTAATTGGGGTTAGTCCCCAATGGGGGGCAATCCCCATAAACGTGCATGGCATTAAGAAAAATAAACAGTAGAAATGTTTCGGATGTCTTCTTATTGAATAAATTTTTTGCATAAGAATTGAAAACAATGATTTCTACAAAGCACTCTAATAAAACTTCTCTAGATATGGAAATTTTATTCCTACATGAATAAAAACATCATACAACGCTGTAGTCATGATAAGAACAAATATCAATAAGGATCACTACCTTGAAAACTTCTCTACCTACCTGTCGTTCTGAAGATGAACCCCCAAGTTACCATAGAAGTTAGCAAAAATCTGAGCAAAATCACAGTTACTGATAGAAATATCACGCTGAAGATAAAGTTTAGGTTAGTCTAGATGACATATTGACGATCAAAGATCGTCGTAAGGCGAGCAAAAAGAGTTAATATAAGTCTGGAACTTAATCGGATTTTAAGAAGGTAACCTCGCTCACCACAGATCTACGTGAAGGGAGTTGGCCTTTACCGAAGTGCGCCTTCCTTTCAGCCAGACTGGACTGTTTGACTTAACCGTGCGGCTGTTATTGTACCGAACTCGCAAGGCTATTGCCACATAGCGGCGGTCGGGTCGCTTCTTGACCACAGGCGTTTCCTGACCGTGTTCCTGGTTTTAACCATTGGAAGACTCAGGATGCGGAACTCACTGACGAATTCCAAAAGAAGCGGCAGAGTGGCCAGCTGCCACTCTGCCGCCTCTTTTGAGTCTACCGTGCGTTAAATCGTGCTAGCGCTGCCTTCCTTATAGGCGACAACGTTTTCTGTACCGTCACAGCCGATCACATCGCTGGCTTGGCGGTGATGGAGCTGCTGGAAGTAGTTGAGGGAGAGGGGTGGTAGTTGTGTCCTCTACTAGCCCATACGAAGTTTCGGCGAGAGTGAGGAAAAGAGGAAGTGAGTCAGTGAGAGACCAGAGGCTGGTAAGCGCTCTCCGGGCTGACTTCTGAGCGGCCGTTGGTCGCTTCGTAGTCTCATCTCTCTCACTCTTACTTTACTTCCCTCGGTGTGCTGGGTGATGGCACCGCCGAGTTATGCAGAGCGTCGAGCCTCTACAGGGTGGAGTCCCAGCCGCCGTTCAAACCCCTAAGAGCCGGCCGTACCTATCCCGACCACGTTCCCCCTTCACGAGCTATATCCCCGCACACGAAGCTAGAGGTACATAGTCATACTATGTACCTCCAGCTTCGTGTTGTCGGCGCTGCTTCTGCTCCTGCGTCGCCTCAAACCGTTTCCTCCCTAGGGCTGCCCTGCAAATAACGCTCCAGCAGGGCCGAAAACGGTGGTATAGAGCGCTACCAGTTGATGTAAGCATTAATCACTTTGTTGGACGGACAACTGACACTTCGCGGATACGTACGTGAAAACAGGAACGCGTTACGACAACATTCGCCCTTCTCTCCGTTTTAAACCTAAAGAGAAATGAGACTAGGGCTGCGATTTTCACCCCGTGGAAAAGTTAAAGCGATCAAAAGAATCTAGAATAACAATACCTGCCAGCAAAACATTCTAGTCATAGAGACAAATGCGTCTCGTCTTTCAGAAAAGCTATGATATAGTAGTACCTTTGCAATCTTCATAGGATATATCTTTATCTCGCACTACTTTACTTCCACCAACAAGCAGGCAAGCGCGAGTTGTACTTTTTATGGTAGAAACATAATTACGATGTAGAGTTAAAACTTTAATATTTATGTACAACATCAATAAGGAAGAAATTTGAAAAATCAATGAAAATTTCGAGCCTCAAGAGTAAAATAATGTACAGTATCCCTCAGGTTAAAAAATTGTCATTCCCTGTTAAAAGAGAAACATACACTTTATAAAGTCGTGAAAATAAATACTACAGTTGGGTAATGATGTTTCGCCTATGACGACTGGCTTTCAACACAAGGTCAAGTAGCTATATACAATTTTGTACTTGGTATCACCGCCTCACGTGTTTTTAGTTTAGTGGGCAAACAGTTCTAATTACACCATCAGGGGGTTAGTTGGGTAAGCCCATTCACGACGGATCATTACTGGCAATGTGGACAACATCAAATATGGTCCTTTACAGCAATCAATCATAGGCGCCTGGTATGATGAGGGACATGAGAGCATGTCTGTCAAGCTCGCACAAGCACTCACATAAATTTTACATCCATAATGACAGGGATATGCGAATAGATCGCTAGCAATCGAATCAAGCCATATCATATCGGTTACTTCTCGACGCTGTCCGATGCTAAATTACTCTCAAGCGAGTATGCTAATCTTTAACAATGCAAGGCCAGCATAAGACTGGTATTGACGCACTGAGGATATTCTATAAGCAATACGATATTTTTCTCTGCCGCCGCTATCTACGACTGTCAAAGAAGCCAAGGCAGATTACAGAAATCTGGGTCTACTCTGCACCGTTGCAGACACAAGTAATGATGTACCGATTGCAAACATTTTGCGTTATTATTATAATATATATATATTATATATACAATATACATATTGTGCGCCATCGAAATGAATCAACGAATGTCAGGTAAATGGATTGGATTACCATACATCAATTATTACCTATCGATATATATAGGTTGTAGAAAAATATACGCCGCCACCTGGGACTACTCGCAAGGCATCAGGTATCCCACTAACATGTGAAAAGGAATCCAACTTCTTATTGTCAATTATCTAACTGTGCAAGCTTGTTTTTCTTCAAGATTCGAAAAAGTTTCCTGCGTAATTCTATAATATAATTATCACCACGCAGTTTAGAAAGCGGCACACCCTTTTCAGTGCCTCAAGTTGTTAAATGATGTAGTTCTTCTGGAAGTTGAGGAGCTTCATGCTAGTAATACTCTGACATTTAAGGCAACTTGCAATCTTCTTTTTGCACAACGAACGATAGTGACTTCGTTGGGGTCGATTTTAAGAATAATATTCCTCGTTTGGTACGCTTTTATCGAATAACTGTTGCTACTGTTGGTGCAAATCCAGCGGGTCAGTTTCTTGCAGAAGCGCTTCCGGTTGACCAGTCGCACCACAAAGGACGTCTGTATCTGAATTGGGTGCTTTTGGCTGTTTTGAAATAGTTAATCTGTTGATAACCTGACTGATAACGATATGTCCTTTTTGTTTGGCTTCACCTGCTCTGAAAATATGACCACTTTGTATCACTTTGCCGCTACAATTTTACATGTCAAACCGTACTTCCTTGTCTTTGCGTTTATCTCTAGTAAAATATATTTAGAAAACAAAGCCATTGCGTAAGTGCTTAAAATATCGGAGACTCCTAAAAACATGAATGGAAAGCTATTGCTTTTTACGTACTGATTTCACGCAATTGACTATTACTTATTATTACGTATTACTTAACTATAGGATGCTGATGATATTTTGTATTATTACTGTTGTCTAGATAGGCTTAGACATTAAAAAAAAAAAGTACTTTTTAGCTAATAGGTTCTTGATTGTATGAATAAACTTGCCAGTTGTTGTTCCAGTTGTTACAGACGGAAACGTCGTTGTCCGGTCCATAGAATCGTCCCACACCGTGAAATCATCCTGAAAGATTACTCAAAATTAAAAAATTTTCACAGTTACTAATTAATACTCTGTATTCGATGAGCAAGAGGATTAGTTTTCGCTTCTGCGACTTATAAGGGAAATTGTCCCTCATGCCTTCTGCAAACCTAGTGTCCAATAAATATATAATACAGACTGGAGTAGTAGTTAAATCTGTAGTTACAGTTAAGTAAACGCAGGAATTATGGGACAGGCAAATCTCAAATTGAAGCCTGTTCAACGGACTGAAAAGGACAGTTTATTATAGCCCATACTTCTGTAATAGTCTGCACTGTGGGTCTCACATTCGGCTGAGCGGCACGAAGGACCGTGTCTGGCTGTGTAGGACAAAAAGTTGCATGTTTCACTTTGTCGGCAGCGTCGTGTTCTACCGATGACATACTTTCTGATACAACGTTATTTTCGACTGAAAAAGAGAAGTTCTCCTTTTTTGGCTGGAGCGTTATTTCCTTTACAGTGCAGACATCCGTGTGTCACTAATATTGCAACTTGTTTCTATCTGGAAACCAAAGTTGAAGGCAAATTGCTTACTTGATAAGCATCCCGAACACAGCAGAAGCCTAGCTTTTTACATGCGTCTCGCAATCTTTATTCAGATGCGGAACGTGTGCTACGAAACAGTATAGAGCAAGGCTGTGCCTACCGATTTATTGCTTGGCCCACTAAACCTCGCACCAAATGCTTAATTAAAATTAAGCCTTGGGGTCGACTAATAACTTGTACCAGATATAATAATATTAAGAAAATAATGACAACAAAAATAGAGCTAGTCAAGTCACAGATCGATGTACTGGCTCCACAAACGAAGTTTACAGCACGCTCATGACAAACTATTAGTCAGTCATAGTCACTAGACCAGTGATTTGTCGCATGTTACTTATGCTAATATAGACAAGAATAATTCACACATTGACGAACAATTTATTTTTTAATCATATATCAAGGCGATGCCGTCATATATTTTAACGCACCAATTTGCATTTATTTGACGGGGTTGTTGGCGGGCTTGGGGTTTGTCAGGCTTCTGGCGGAGCGGTTATGCTGGCCGTTATTTAACGACCTTTGGTACCTATAGGAAAAGCTACCCTGGACACGGACGGTGTGTATGGTTCACGTAAGTTGTGTAAACAGTTCTTTATGTTTATTGTTAAACAAACCAATCGCCATCTATGCGTGGACAATAAATTTAAACGTTTAAAAGGCCGCCAAAGTATAATTGTTGCACAAAGCGTTATTTCACAACTGATACCCTAAAAAGGCACGATGCCGTTATTAAGTTTAATGTTTTTAATATCTAGAGTTTATCTAATCAACCACTATTAGAAACGTTTTGTTCTGTTACTACGGTGGAGCTTTTTAGCAATAAACATAATAAATGTAAGAATATTGTGTATAGCTGAAACGCGACCTCTATACCGAATAAAAAACTACATTGAAGGCGCTTACCGAAGACTTTTGATGTTATTTTTAAAACACTATTTGTTTTTAAACTTCTACTAGAGACGTTAGTTTTTGTAATTAGATAAATTTGCTTAAAGCAAAAGATATAATGATTGATACGTCTTTTAAACACTCTGTGCTGTTTGGAAGCTATATTTTGTGGCAAGCAAGGTTCAAAAGATAACGAAAATATAATATAATACATAATTATATCCGTCCATTATCGTTAGATTAGAGTGTACCACCTAAGTGTACATTTACGTTGACCTGAATCTAGTTCAGCCAACCGTATTGTATCAAGGTCTTACCTATATCAGTGGCGAAGCAGATGAGTAGTGGATATTGCAGGCGGGCCTCAGTGTCTCAAGCCGCAGACTACCATGGTTTTCTGCGCGTATCTGTGGCCTTCAGTCCAGCAGCGAGGTGTGACCTGGTTCTGCAGTGCAGATCCCACCGCTGCTGCGAGAAAATGTCAGCAACTGTCGTTCGATTATGCGCAAGCGACAATTCCATATTCTCTATTCATCAACACTATCCCGTTATAATCATCATCCATTCCTCAGCCTCATCTAGAGTTTTACGATTCGCCGGGCGTGTATAGACTCAAAATGGGTCTGCAGTACCAAGTGGTTCAGGCACGGTCACGATCAACAGATAGGGGCATTGGCTGTATTTATGAAGCGCAACTAGTTGTTTAATTGGAAATGTTTGATTTGTGCTTATTGGTAGCTGCGAAAGAACCTTGATAGCTAAGAGTGAAAAATAAATATGGCAAGATAATGCGCATTGTCTAGGAATTTTATCTTTTCAACGCTAAATCAAATAATTATGGACAAGGATCCAGTCGTTTAAGTGCAGAGGCTACTTAATCGTTAAATGAAAACAAACATGAATCAAGGATTTTTCAAAATATTTATTTGCCGCCTACATTCCAGTGCACGTACGATGTAGCTTGCTGGCCAGTCATTCTCTCCATTATATTTGCTACGCGGCACGTTTTCTATGCTTACAATAATTATTTTCTATTACTCATGCCATATCGGTGTTAGTTAAATAAATGGTCGGACATGCATTAAAAGATAATGCATTAATTCAATAGTAATCACACTCCTTAAACTTCATACGTTTGTATACAATGTAATATTTCTTTTCTACCTTCGATTCGATCCCATATCATAGATTCTTTACGCGTACGACACCGATAGCAATCGCTTTCCTTAAACTTCAAACACTTACTTGACACTCTCTTTAAGTTTTGTACATCTATTTAGTATCATTAACAATGACTCTAGTTAAACATCGGACACTAGCCCAACCTCAATGGCGATAAGTTTTCTTAAACGCCGTATCGTAATATTATTCCGGTGGAAGTTCACCTGGGGCCAGACAGATTTTTGAGATGTCAAACCAGAAAAAAAAGCGGACAGGGAATTCTACGCAAATGACGCAACTGGCTTTACGATCTCCCAGAGCAACGTTCTCTGCTGATGCGACCGCTGAAATGGATAAAGGCCACGAAGAGGCCTCGATGCTAGGACAAAGTGAAATGGCGTCGGTCTTATGGAACGCCAACTGGTGCGTATGTGCGAAAACTTTTATTAATTCACAATTAAAATCCGTAACTATACCAAATTGTTCATATCCATGAAAAACAAATGTACGATTGAATTACAAAATATTTTTTGTACAGTTGACGAGCACTTTCAAAGTAACCAATTTCCTATTTTTCTTAGTTAATGCTTTTTAAAGCTTTCTGTTTAGGTTTAGATATAAATAGATTTTTGATTGAAGTTCGCAATTTGAACTTAAACTTCTTAAAAAAAAAACTAATTTTACTTGAGTAGGTCATAAATTGACATTAACCTTTGTTATATATAACGTACGATTCCATTTGTAATTCAGTATTGCGCTCCAATGGACTCTGATAATTAGTACAAAAAAAACCAAATAAAACTTGCAGATATAAATTTTAATAGAATCGGAACTTTCATGCTTAAAATTTTCAGTGCGCTACATATAATAGATACAAGTAGCTTCATAGAAAATTCACAGTAGGGTGCTTCATTGGATTGTTAATATTGAACGCTAGGTTTTACTGAGTGCATTCGATTCTGTTGACCTACAACTCTCCAGCCTCTTAGTCGAAAAATTCGCACGTCAATCCGTGTTTATCACAGGAGCGTACTCAAACGCAGTGTAGATTTGCTTCACAATACTCGTACACAATTAGACCATTTATTTAACTGGCAGGCAGTAGTACCATAGAATGTTTACTAAGCATACCTCATCTTCCAATAGCTCGTAGACCCAACCTTACACATTGCTAACAGTTTGCATCGCTTAAACGATATGATCAAATTTAGGATCGAGTGGATAGCGACCAGAAGGGATCTCTATAAAACAGCAGACCCCCACTTGGTCATGTTTATATAGCATGTGTTCAATTTAACCGCTCAACAAACTAGAAAAACCAAGAGTCACATGCAATTTCCAGATACTCTATTGACCAGCATCTGATGGATTTGCTGGTTGTATCGACTCAATTGTTTGAATTGAGCTGCTTTTTCTCGTAGCCAGTTGTGCAAAGGATACGCGCATTCACAATCGAAAAGGTTCTTTCTTTTTCTATCCGGAAACTGTTCTTCGATACACGTTTGCAACACTCCGTCAATCATCTATCAACATAACAGAGAGCACAATGGAGATAAATTTAGCTCGCGCCCAACACTTAGCAGAAAGTACGAGCCTTCTATGCTGTGCGTCCGCTCATTGTTGTGCTTCTCCTCCGGCGAATTGGTGTTGTTGCCGCTCAGTCTAGACAGTGTTATCGGGGAATCACTCTGTGTGAAGCGGCTGATGCTGGTCGTGTCTTGCCTATCTGTAAGTCGTAATAATATATAATCACCTTGTGCTTGTTTGTGGTTATAAGTGGTCTGTCTAGGCCCCGTGCTGTACTGACGAGACCCTTCAGTGAAACATCAGTTGGGGACCGCTGACCCCGAGGTCCCGACTGCCTTGAATCATGTATAACGGAGTCGGACTACAGACTGCCCGAGGCAGCGGTACCAATGGGTATATACAGCGCAACCTCGGCTTTGTGAACCGCAATCGGCAGCAAGTGAAATACAACACTGAAGAAGATATCGAAAAATTGGACCGCCAACTCAATAGCAAGCCAAACCTTGCCATTCTGGAGCATAACCGCCGACGGCAGATCGAAATTGAATGTGTCAAATATGAAGAACAGATGATGCAGCAAGGTTACGCTGAAGACGAGGTGCAGAAGAAGGTTGTTCGGTACCGCCAGAAACTTATGGAGAAATATGAGAAAGAGGCGGATAAGCGACCGAAAATCGCTTTGGACGAACTTGGGAGACCACTAGCCAAGGAAAGCCACGAAATCGCCGAGGCGAACCAGCTAAAAAATGACAAACTCCGTGAAGCGTTCGGAATCGACAAAGACTTCATTGATGGTTCGTCTTTCGATCAGAATGCTCGGAGAGAAAGACTTGAAAAAGAACGCCAAGAAAAGGAGCGGCAGCGTGAAGAACAGCGCAAACTTCGCGAGAAGCGGGGCTTTGTTGATATGGGCGCTTGTGGGGACACTGAGGAAGAGGGAGCAAGTCCACCAAAAAAGAAACAAAAATCAGACGAAAAAAACAAAAAGTTGTCGAAAAAATCGAAAAAGAGCTCCGTTGCGGCTGCACCAGTCAGCAGCAAGAAAAAGCGGCGAAATTCTCCATCGAGTTCATCATCTACTTTATCATCGAGTTCTTCATCGGATTCTTCTACGTCATCGGGTTCATCTTCGTCAAGTTCGACCTCCGACTCGTCGTCTTCATCTTCGTCGTCGTCGTCTTCGTCATCATCGTCCAGTGACTCCGAATCGGAGGATAATGAGGATAAGAAACGTAGGCGTAGGAAGAATATCAGAAAGAAGTCATCTTCGAATAAGGATAACAGCAAATCGGCGAATGAACAGAATAAGAACAAGAAGAGATCGCATTCTAACAAAGACAAGGATAGAAGCAAAGAAGACCATTTGATTCGCAAAAAAGACGAAATCACAGCGCATAGTAAACTCCGCCATGTGTCGCCTGCTAATGGCGGTGGAAGAGGAGACGAAAAACGAAACCGACGAGTAAATTCTGCAAAAAGTCAAAAAAGGCACAGGCGAGACTCTTCGCTAGGCCAGGAGGCCAAACGACAAGTAGATGGTAAAGGCGATGGCGGTCGTTCTCGCACGGATTCAAGAAAGTCGCCTAGTCGACGTGGCGCAATTGAGGAAGAAGTTAGTCATTGTAACACATGGGGTAGTTCGTCCCCCCAGGCCGAAAGATCACGTGCACGTGATTCGAGTGATGAAGGCACAAAGGGACGTCTTGATGGTACTACTAAGTCCAAGAAGAAACACCACAGTGAAAATAATAACACAACCGACCAAAGAATACGAGGGGGTAGTCCATCGCCTCACACCCACAGAAGGAGACATTATTCTTCGAGCGATGATGAGCCCTCGAGAAAGCGAGATACTGATAAGTCAAAGAAAAAACATGACATCGAAAGAAATAAGGAAGAACGCGCCGTCGAAGAATACCGGAAGAAAGACCGCGCTCACAGATCGTCGGACCGAGTTAGAGAGGACCGTGAACTTCGAAAAAGGAGCAAATCACCCCAGATCCGAGGGCAAAGGCAAGATTCGTCTAGTAACGATGGTTCTGATTCGGACCGTGACAAATCTAGGATACGACGTGAAGAAAAACAAAACAAAGAATACTTGAAGAGGAAGGACCGCCATCGGTCTTCCTCTGATGAATGCAGTGAGAAGTCTAGACGTGCTGTTTCCGGTGAAAGAGACGTGAGCCGAAAGCAAAAGGGGGGTCGACCTGAAACTTTGAAAGATGAGCGGACACGAGGGAAAAATAAGGATTCGCGGCGAAGCTCGTCCAGCGACAAATCCGATCACAAAAAAGATCAATGGCGTGATCGACATGATGAGAGCTCAGACGTTGAAGAACGAGGCCGTGATCGCTTTTCGCCGGATAGCGTCTCAAAACGTAGAGAGAAAAGTAATCGTCACGACTCACCCGAAAAGCTCTCCGAGCACCGGGAAAAGAACCGTCGGAATACTACTCCAGAAAAGCGTTCAGCACGTAAGGACAAAAGCCGTCACGACTCTTCAAGTGATGAAAAAACTTCTTTTAACAATAGCCATCGTGACACAGCGCATGAAGATATTGACGACAACCGTACCGATCGACGGGAGAAACATCATCAATTTACATCAGATGATGAACATTCGGATACCTCACAAAAAGGTAGTCCTAACGAATCTCCTGATGTGCGCTCTGACCGTAGCAAAGACCACCGTGTATCATCTGTAGACAGTGGAGATGCGAAGAAGAGCAGCCATTTTGTTTCGCCTAAGGGGGATTCGAGCCGGATGGAAGAGAATACTGGAGCAGCTTCATCCGATGCTGAACACGAACAAAGAGGCTCACGCGATCAGGACCGCGATAAGCACTCGAGGATACATCGCTTAAAACGGAATTCCTCAGAAGAAGCTAAAGAGCCCAGCAGGACTGATGAGGTACGGCCAGTACAAGTCGAAGTATTTGAAACAGTTGAAGTTCACGAAAATCCCAATAGGGATCAAGAAAAAGATATGAAATGTAACGAGGACAAAGATTTGTCACGTGAAGATGACTATAACGTTGAGGACACGCACCCACGCAAAGAATCGGAGCAAGAGAGATCGGATATCGAAATGCGAGAGGTTGAACCGAAAGAACGAACTGAAACGGTGATCCCCGAGGAGCCAATTATAGAAAGAGATGAAAGGGATGCGAAAGAAAAGGAATCACTTCGCATAGACGACCAGCGAGAAGCATCTGAAGAACAACAACGAGACAAATCTGAGGATAAAAGTTGTCCAGAAAACAAGGCAGCGGATCGACGGCGCAGCGAATCTCGGAAGAAGTCGTCTAGCCCAGTCTCACCTTCCCGAAGGCACCGTAGCTATTCTCGAAGCCCACAAAGAAAATCATCGCCATCGCATGATGAGCACCGTGCCAAATCTCGAAGCCTGTCAAGGTCCCAGCAAAGACACTCCCGCGATCAGCGGGATCGCAGCCGCTCACGAAGCAAAAGAGAACGGAGTAGGTCTCGAGTACGACGGGATAGGAGTCGATCACGTGATAAGAAGGAACGCAGTCGATCCCGAGGCCGGAGAGACGGAAGCCGAACCCGATTCCGAAAAGATTTGCGGAGTGGTGGTGGTAGACGCGATGCAAGCCGATGCCGGGGTGGAAGGAATAATCGGAGCATTTCTCGTGACCGGAGACGATCAGTGGAGCGGCACGTTACTCAACGACGGCGAACAAGGTCGAGAGATCGACGTCGACTATCTCCACGTCGACGTTCACCGATTGCGCGATCGCGTTCTCCAAGACGCAGGTCGTTGGTAGCCAGATCGCGATCCCCGCGACGAAGGCTTTCCCCAGCCAGGTCTCGTTCTCCTCGTCGGCGATCGCCCATGGCAGTAAGAAAGCGTTCCCCGGCGGGAAGATCCCGCTCACCGCGTAGACGGTCTCCAGTCGCTCGGTCCCGCTCGCCACAACGAAGACGGTCGCCAGTGCGACGACACGATTTTTCGCCACGGCGACGGGCATCACCCAGACGTCGATCCCGCTCAGGCCGACGCACGCCGCGAAAGTCGCCTGCGATGCATCGTCGCTCCATATCTCCTCGTCACCGCTCACGAAGTCGTTCCACCTCAAACAAACAACGGCGCTCAGCAGATAAGGTTCTTCCTAAGAGTTACCAGGATGCCAATCCCGACCGTAGGCAGAATCGCTCGGATGTATCTTCCAGAAGGAGAAGACTGCCTGCTGCTAGAAGGGACAGTAGCAGCTCATCGGACGATGTCAGTGACGAACATGAAGCTGCGGCTACAAGAAAAAGCAAGGCGCAACAGTTGGGAAAGCCGCGCCGACGTTCTTCATCGACATCTTCATCATCATCCGATGACAATGCGGTGCCAGCAGCAACTAACGTAGATAAGGACAAAGCCAAGGAAGAAGCCCCGAAAAAGCCAACGCACGACGGACCCTCATCAACAACGTCATCTTCAAGCGATAATGAGCCTGCAACTGAAGGCAACAAAATCGATGGCCGAAACAAAAAGGGGAGTAGAACCAACGGAAAGCCAAGAGATCGAACCGCCTCAGCGACAAGCTCTTCTAGTTCGACTTCGTCATCGTCAAGTTCGTCAAGTTCTTCCTCAGAGGACGACATTAACGACGCAGGTGGCGGCGGGGACGCTGCTGTGTGTCGCAACAAGAAACACGTAAAAACCAATAAGAAGCGACTCGTACACGCCAGCTCATCAAGTAGCGAGGAGGAGGAGTGAGAACTACAGATGGAACCTGGCAAAATAAGATCAATTTTTCCAAGCGTGTTTTGCCGGACGCCGATGCGGAAAAATTATTTCGCACATATAGAAAAACGAAAACACCTATTGAAGTGTTGACCATGAGAAAGTGGATAGAGCGAGAGGGAAGTGTATGCGAACGAAGTATGGGGAAAATTGTGATTTCTTGCATCGCGGCCAAGAAAGAAAACTATAACAATAGAATGGTGTCTGATGCAACTTGCCACCACCAACGGGTCAGCTGGATCCCAGGAGAAAAGTCCCAGGTTGGCATGGTCAAACTTCTCACCAAATTCAATGACGGAGCGCACATTAGCATGGAGCGCTGAGCAACCCGTGTCGATATATAAAGGATTTCTTTGTTTCTATAAAATATCTACTGTCGTACGGTTACTACGACAACTATTACTGTAAAGGATCTGTAGAACGAATAATAAACAATATAAATCTATATAAATATCTTTAACACACCGTAAATAACAAGTAGATATCTTGTATTACATACAAAAAACACTACATCGTACACAAACGCATACATTCATGATAAGTAACATTGAACACTGACACTTAAATACACATCATTTAGTTCGATACGTATTAAATAAACAAAAAATATATATACTTCGCCACTTAGTTTGATCCGTCGATTTGCGCATCAAAAAAAAAACATTATTCGTGTATAATGTCTAAAAACGAATAAAATAATGTATTATAGAAAACGCTGTTATGTTTCTTAAATGTATTTAGGTGTGTATAATAAACGTAAAACTAGACTACCGACGTTTAAGCGATAATAAGGATAGAAATATACTATATGGCTAACTAAATTTTGACATCTTCAATTGACAATTGACTTCTAAATTAAACTGAAGCCGATATCAAAATACTAGTGTTGTTAACACTGAAGCCATTCCGATCAATTTGTGGCACAGAGAAAACTTTTTTATAGCAAACAAATCGCAGGACATTAAGGCAGGCAGTTAGAAGTTAGCGCGCAGTTAGAAGGATATGAAAATATTCGATCTGTCTCCTTAGTTATTATTCCTAAAAAAAATATCTAAAAGATTTTTTTTTATAACATTAGCTTAGTATTATCGTTCAGTGTGATGTCATGCTCATTTCTATGATTCAAGCGTTAAAGCAAAAACTTGTCGTATCAGTAAGCCTTCCGTGTATTCATCCGTTCTAGTATACTCGTAGAATTTTACAAACTCAATTCGTGGTGTCCTATGGTCATTAATGTAAATTACACAAAAAATTAAACAAAATTATGTTACTATTATGGAAAAGGAGTAGTAACAAGAAAAGCGTATATATAAAAGACGGAGCAATTTATATAGTTTTCTTTACTCTAAATTTCATGAAACCACAATCCTGACAAACCGGCAACAGCCGAGAAAGGTAGTATGATACAATTATTTGACGCATTTCTATGCAGCTGTACTGTGCACGTAGAGCACCCGAAATTGCGCTTATTGGCGACGTCTCAAACCAAGCAACCATAGAGGATTCTTTGTCTACTCGATTGCCTACGTACTATTCTTTATTTGTAATTTTCTTCACCACAACGATATTAAATGAGGCAATTAAGAAATAGCCCAGCTAACTTCTGCCGCTTTGGTCACAGTTAAGAAAACCATAACATCGTGCGCGTTGCTAAGGGAAGCTTCTATGGCTACCTGCGAGAATAGGACAATGTCGCTCAATCTGCGGCGTTAGCTATCCGTCTGCTTGAGCTGAACGTGGAATGGAGCAGCGCTCGTTTCTGGGTGTCTGTGTGCATGTTCACGCAGGTGTCCAGGTTATGCCAGCCATTGATAACGAGATCGTACGCAAACCGCTGACAATGAGAAATAAACAAAGGGAGAGGAGTCTTCGACAAATATTCGCGTTCTGGCTCTGCTGATTGAAAAACACTGGTCACGAATCAATTTAAAGGAAAAAAGATTGTGGCGTTTTTTGGAAGTTGCTCGTTATGGCGCCACCGAACACCAAAGGGAAATAAGCAGTGACTAGTGCTGCTCTAAAGTGCTTTGAATGAAGTTGGTCTTGATTAGCACATTTTGGGGATTCGTGAAGAACGACCATGACTTTAGAACAGACAGCCTGTGAAGGTAAGCCTGAAATCACCGAAACCGTGATCGTGGAACTAGTCTTATATCCTGCATGCGATTGTGCAAGATTGGTCTGTAGTGGGTTGATAATGAAATACTGCTGTTTATTTGTACAGTTACATTTTCAATAATTTTAGGAATGAATCTAACAGTTCCTCTTCAATTAATTTTTGTCGATATTTAAATAAAAATAAAAATTGTTTATTTTCTGAGTCACACAAAAATGCGTGAAGTATTTATAATAGCAAAGATTTTGATACAGGTCTGTCAAATCGTTTTAACTACGAAAAAAAAGGAAAGTTTCTTTTCGAACGTCTGTTGTTGAGGTCTGGCATGCAGTGCTTGTTTCATTGTAGATGGTTTCAGGACGTTTCAATTATACCGATGCCTATTCTGCTATAAATTATGAGCTTGGTCTAATAAAGTTTTACGGTAAAATGTTTCAGTGTGTAAGAAAATGCTTTCACATTTATCTCTTGAACTAATTGTAGTTATATCTTAGAATTCGTAAACTTCTTTTTGGGCACCCAAGTGGTACTATTTAATACTTTTCTAATGAGATAAACCAATGACCCTTGGTTACATTTTTTTAATTGTTTTATTATTGAACGGAGCTGTAAATTTTTTGCTTAAAGAGTCCTATAATTTACATCTACCTCAAAGATAGTCCTTAATACTGCACCTACAATTGACAACTTGAACGTCAGATGACTTTTCTATAGTTTTTAGTGAACTATTCCTGTGTATGATTGCAGATTTGAAGGCGTTCGAGCGCCGTCTGACCGAAATCGTTCAGTTCCTTCAGCCTCCAACAACGCAATGGAGAGCTTTGCTGGCCTTTGTTGTTTTGTGTGTTGTTTCTGGTGAGTAAATGATAAGCTGAAATTTTTTTGACATGCCGACAGTAAAAATAATAGGTTTACAGAATACATCGTTTCAAATTTTTTACTCGTGCAGTTCTTATTATAATACAATTCCGTTAGGAATCATTGTATAAAATAAAAGACAACCCAAACGCTCAACTAACACTCACTTATATAAGTCAGAATTGATACATTTAATATAAACATTTCTTTCCTAATAAAGAAATTCATATATTCTTATCTCTAAATGATAAGTAATTTTGATAAACCCGCACGACTACATTAGAAACTCTGCTAGTATGTTCTTCTCCATTGTAACTTTGATCTTGTTTTGTTTCCAGGTGCAAATATGTGGCTATTCGATCCCGAAACGTCGCGGGTTTCGCTGTCAGCTTCGCTTCATAGCCACTGGTTCTTTTCCCTATCAGTAATAACGTTAATGGCGTTATTTGCATGCGGCGTTCACCGGCGCGTCGTGATGCCGGCCATTATAATCCAGCGAGCACGCAACGTTCTCGAGGAATTTAATATGAACTGTGACGATACAGGAAGACTCATACTCAAGCCCCGTCCTCAACAGTGAGCTCCAGCATTTCGTACACCTACAGTGCACCCATGTGCTGCTTAACTTGTTCACAGCTGTTAAAAAAACTGTACAATACCTAACCTGATAAACACATAAAAAGTATTTTAAGAAATGCATATTGAACTTTCCTTTTAAACGAACGAACGATGTAAATACAGGAAAAACCAACGACTCAGAAAAGTATGGGCCCGCATATTACCCAAGTATATTGTAGCATGTCCAGGAACAGTGAACGAGCGGCTGATAATCGGTGTGCTATTTTCGTGAAAAAAGGAAATAGAAATTAAGGGAGGAACGAACCCACGATTATGGTGAAAGCCGCAATTCCGTACAGTCCTTGGCATGTTTATTTGATAACGTAGCTATGCAGTTTGGAGCCTTCGGGAAAAGGCAACCAGAAGCAAAATTTTAATTTAACAATTTTCATATCTCTACTCCACATTAAGTAAATATTGGAGGCGAAAGAATTTGTCAGAGAGATCAGTAACATTAATAGAAAGACAGGAAAAAATAAAAACGTAAACATATTCAGCGTTTCCTTTCTATCTCTCCATCTGTGATAAAATTGCATTGAGCGGTCGGCTGATATTTGCCTGACTCCAAGGAGCGAACGATTGATTCTTGTTGTACTTGCACCCGTAACAGTATATAGCATATGGATATTACCGATCATATAGCGGACAGGCAAGAGAAGAATTCTGAAAAAGAAGTTTAAAGAAAAGGGCATTAAGTTTCCTGAAGACAAGGAAGCAATCTTTGAAATTCTGCTATAGGGAGCGCAATATTTGTTAATATAATATATATAATAATGTTATGTAATATTTGTTATGCTAAGCATGAAGCTGATGTTTGTGATATACAAGAGAAAATACGGGTACTGGCCATATATGATTCATTGTGAACCTAACAGTAAATTATTTAGTTACAACATACTTAAACCGCTAATTTAAGTGGTTCAAGCGAACACAGTTAATTAATAAGGCGTGGCAATTACCTGAAGTGATGAGGTAAGCTATAGAACTATTAGATTTCCTCAACAGTAATGTTGCACGAATCAAGAGATCTTTACTATCGCTTGTATGGTACAAAAAGCTATTTTGACACTGTAAATTGAATTAACTTGAAATTCTTTACCGCAGAACGTTTCGGGCAATACCACACAGTAATCATAGCAACGCTCAAATGGGATGGAAAAGAATGAAATGAAAAATAAAGTCCTTTTTGTTCAGCCAAAAAATATTAGGTAATCCTGTAATTTCATATTTCTTGGTTATTAAAAAACTACGAGGACACTAAGAAGGTAATTACTAGTTGTGTTTTTTAGATTCTACATGGAAATGAAATGAGGAAAATATACAACCGTGAAACGTGAGCCGGCCGGCCGTTGAAGTCTTTAAAAGTCGGTATTGATAGCTATCATTATTGAGCAAAGACCCTTTATAACGATTTTTCAGTTTGACAGGCCTCATAAACTGCTCTCAATTATACTCTTGAAAAATTCCCTTCAACAATTTTTGGATTATTTGGTAATCCATAAACGCCAAGTAATGTCAACAACAATCTTCTCAATCAAACTGCTAGTCCGTTCTCGTCCGCCACACTAATTAGCATCATAATGCTTAGATGAGGGAAAGCATTATGCTTGCATGCTTTATTTTGAGAGACAAAGGTAATCAACTATTGAGCGATACTGGCTACAGAAGCTGAAGTTCGAGCTCCAACAACTCTGCATTATTAAAAAATTACCCATTATTTATAATTTAAATTGAGATAAATTAAGGTCACTATCTAATGATATATGGATGGAGTTTAGAAATAAATTGCTGAACATGCATAATTTAGTGATTTTAAACGTATGCGCAAACTTTCATAATTTTTATTCGTTTGTTGCACTTATTAGCTATTATTTTGTTGTATTTTGATATTATTACGCATAAGATAAATAATTACTATAAAATTATCTCAAAATATATAGAGAAAACACTTCATGCACAATTTATTTACAGCAATGTAGCTGCTAATAAGCTAGTTAGTATTTACTCTGAAATCGCCCAGCTGCCAAACTTCATAACAAAATTTAACGCGCTATTTTAGGTACCTCAATAAAGCGTCTTTTGTCATCCGGTGGGTTTATTATCGAAAATCTTCTGAGAATATGCCAACTACCATCAAAAAATTAAATTTTAGGCAATGCACAGTATAGAACCCGAGGCGCGGACACCGGAATGGCATAAGCTAACGCTCCACACATGGAAAAGAAACACCAAAATCTGCTCGAGTACCAATGATAAACGGCAGAACAGACTTGCGCTCATAGGTGCTTGCTTAAAAGCTTAGGAAATGTAAATGCGACTACTAGGTATACTCTAATTTGACTGAAGCATATCTGTGTGGTTAAAAGAAAGTCGGCAATGAACCTATCGGCAAATTACAAAAAAGAATTCTCGGTCTGTTGTCTATAATCAGATCTCGTACAGGTCGCCCTTGGTTCGTATCAAGATCTGCTAAGCCTTTCTTTTTCTTTTCCTTGTTCCTGTTTATGGCAATTGCTATATTTTTATCTATGGGAATTTTGTGCAGGTTTTAAATTATGCGCGACGTTTTGTTGATTTTTTTTCAATAACATGAATTACTGTGATGCAGTTTTATGGATTGATGATATTAGAGACAGCAACATAAACAACGAGATTATGTAGTAGAGGGTGTCTGTATATGCGCGTGCTAACAATACGACGTTGTTCACTAAATAACGGTACTTCATTTAGTATATGTTAACAAAACTCCTTTCTGATAGTTATCAATTAAGGGATATGTAAGTCAGGATCCTTGAGAGGATGTTGCAAACGCTGACATAAATTGCCAATGTCGTTATTGTTTTATTTTTTGGGATTAGCACATAACTCCTATATCCTCGTAACAACCAAGACTGCCTACGGTACGGTAGAGAAGTATTTCGAATAAATTACGAATAAGAACTACAATGATATTATGGTGATCAAGTGTATAATGACTCTGCAGTGAAGCAATATTAAAAACCATTTTAAAAAGCATCAAGCGTCAATTATGCTCCTGAATCTCATGTTGTATCCACTTAGCACTTAATGATGGCATGCTCTTTTAAGCCAGTTTCTATTAGCACCGATGTCTTTTATTTTAGATAGATTACTGATGAACTGGTATATGTCCATTATGCTCAATGAACGCCGCTATATGCATAAAAGGTTTAGTGAAGCTATCTTTTAATCAAAGAAATTTCTTAGACTGGCCCATATATTGCAATCGCATATTAGAGCCGTAGGAGATTTTTGGATCAGACAAAAAGGAGAACAAACAATTTACAACAATAAACAAAAAATTACAATATAACATTTCGGTTTACAACAAGGTATTATAACAAAACAAAACCTATACAGATGGTAAAGGTATCTTTCGATACAGATTAACACCTAATTATCTATGAAGATTATCACTTGTTGAATCCTAAACGATCCCTAATACGGTAATAATTGAGGTTTGCCTGGGACATCCGATGTCAATTGCAGAGCAGGCATTAACAACTACTGTTTCGCCTTCTGCTTCATAATGCGCACTATTGTCGGCCAGGCAGTAGCTGACACAATACCTAGTTAAATAATGCTATCACGTACGATGATCGAGAAGACGAGATAAACTTCTTTGTGACTATTTATACACAAGCAGATCTACGCGCAGCAAAGATATCAACAGCTGCTGTTTCCAATTGGCTTTCTAGTATTGCGAATGTCAGTATCCTGATCGGTTGCGTTTTTGTGCTTACGTGCATATATGCTGGGTCAGATACCTCGGTATATGGGTCATAAGGAACTAATAGGCTGTCACCTGATAGCCCAGATTGTCTCAAGGCCCCCTTCTGGAATAGACTGATTAAACACTTGCGACGCGCAAGCTGACGTTTTGTTCTACAACTGATGCACGTCAGTAGCCCTATCATTGCATATCGTATTAAATGTTTCACACAATATCATTGTTGGGACTGAGTGATGTAATTTTATAATGTTAACCCAGTTAAGGTTATATGATATACCCGTGTTTCTGTAAGAAGGTACCAATTGAAATCACTCGAGTTTTTTTTAGATATATCTTGTATATACTAAAACAGTTGAAGCCATGCGTTTTAATATGATAATATTATTACGTTTTAACACGGATATATATATATATACATATACATATATATATATATATATATATATACATATATATATATATATATATATAAACAATTAAAGCTTCGACTTGAGTTTAATACACCGGGATCCTGAGGAATCAAAGCATTCGTAGGTAACCTAAAAGGACGGTTGAAGCAGTCAACAAAGACACGACTTGTCATTGGATGGGTGAGTCATGGAGGCAAAGTAATACAGCTATTATTTCAGTATTAATTACTGATCTTCTTTCGTACAATACAAATGTAACCTACAACGTGAGGAACCAAGGGCCACATTATGTATCCTTTCAAAACTTGGTAGGTTCACGTCTTTTCACAAGCGTATTTATAGATAAAAAAGAAAAGGAAGGTATAATAACATAATATCGGCCAGTAACTATCTGGGTACATGTACATAGTTCCCACTTCCTCAACAGCATACCGAATCCCTTAGAAGGGCCTTACTGTTAGAAACTATGCTTCACAGTACCTGAATATCATGTCTAATGACCTCCTTGATTAGACGTTTCATTAATAGGAGGCATCGTAACCACCCAGTTACAACGCCATTATCTGGAACCGTTTATATGCGTAATGTATCAATGTTCACCAATATCATTGCGTAAATAATGATTTTTCTGTGCAGCAAAATCACATATGCTTCATTGCTGTCATAACGCTTAGTAATTATCACGTCACAGCCAGATATGATGTACTTGATCGCTAATGACCCAATAACACCCATCGCTTGACCATTTCCAGCAAAAGATACCTAACGGCCGCGATATCGCACCAGAGTCATGAATAGAATCGTCAATTTAACTACAGATCGGTCCGTAGTAGGCTATAACATCAAGAGCAACAAAATTAGTAGCAGGAGAAGTCGTTGCTTGTTCTTTTCTATAAACAACTAATTATCTAATAAAATCGCTTTTATTAGGCACGGCGACGAAAACACTAGAGAATTCCATAGATTTGAGATGGTTTTAGGGCCATCTTTCTACAAAATGTTACCCCTTTGGTAGTGTTCTTCTCCATATACTACTAATCCAATTCAAGCCACAACGACAGCGAAGGTTATTTGACATTGCAGGATGATCCATAAAAAGTAAGTAATGTACAGGAAGGCAACATTTCGATAGCAATCTAACCAGTAAAGATTAAGTAAAACGTAGCTGACGCTGATGTTGGCATAATGCTTATCTAGACATGTCGATACGTGTACGCACTTGCGGTGCAGATAGCAGAAGATAAATGTTGCTGAAATCTTGTCGCATCAGTCTCACTCTGCTAATAATGACAGGCGTAATGAAGACAACAAGGAGATAAGATACGGACATTATTGATATTAATATATGAGTGAATTGACTAGCATCGAATTAATCTAGATCCGTTCTATAATTCCGCACCTAATCAATTACCTATCTGCAGTAAGCAAGACAGATCTTCTTAACGAATTCTGTTGTTGTTACTGTTATTTTTGTGTTTATTTTTTTTATATTGATTTGATCTGTTTCCGTGTGAGAAAAACAGAAACGGCAAGTTGCCGAGTGAATCAAACCAATGTCCTAGTAATAGGTAGGTATCCTTACACTCTCTTTCGGTCTCTTTCGTTGTGTGGCTCTCCGGTGGGAAAAAAGTATTGTAGTATACAATACCTATGTAGAAACAATACTGCATAGAATGCCGTGTTTTTAGGTGATACGAAAAACCTATATCGTTATTACTAACGTATTATATAACGTTTAGATATGCAGTATTTCAAAATTGGTTATAAAACTTAAAAAGATATAAGTATATGGGTAGATCAAAGCGTTTTTGAAATGACAAATTGTACCTTAGTTTAGAAGAAAATTCGTTTGTGAACAGCTCACTGGTACGCGGAAACTTGTCGCATACAGAGAATGTAGGGAATTGCCCTCATCTTCGCAACCATTATGTCGTATTGCGTTAGGACAGATCGCACGTTCAAGGATGTATCCCTCGTCCATGTATCTCTCGGTCAATCAACTTCATAATGATTAGCTAAAGTGCTGGATTCTGGTCATTCATGACGATTCTTCTATTTCGCTCTGAAACATCGGAATGTAGTAAAATTTGCCTCTAAATAATTTCCAAGTCTACATATTTCAGATATCAGATGATGATTTCATGCTTGTCTAGTAAAGCTGAAATAAAGCTATAAAGTGATATTATTTTTTCTAAGCTATAAGTTTTCCACCGACTTATGTTGCAGTCGTAACACGTTACCTTTTTTTTTAATAAAAATTGACAGCCTCAGGATGGATTAGCTGAGACGTGCATCAGATAAACAGAAGCATGTTGGGCCTTCAGAATTGTACGCGATAGCTTACAAGGACTGCTTGTAACGTTACATAGCTTCTCGCTTAGCATATGCACTTGAGGAGGCATGTGATAATTTTCGTCAGTATACTAATAATTTTTCATAAACTCCTTCAGTAAGAAGCAACTGTCTCACTGTAGTGAGTTTTGTGTTGGCATCTTCTTTCCGAACGAACAGAACTTAAGAGACTTTCGGCTCAGCCAAAACAAATCCAGTTACTATTATGGCTTCAGAGGTGGCGACGAGTGTAGAAAAGCTTTTAAGGCGATCCAGAACGTGTTTATCTACAACATCAATTCTGAAAGCTAAACTACCTTTACTAATAAAAGGCTGGATGAGCTTGGTCAAAAAATAATCAGGTGACCGATCTTGTAATTGGAGAATATTACCGTGAGAATGATTAGAAGTCAACAATTTTACAAACCTATACGCAGTTTCCTTTAAGCTTACTTTAACATCAAAATTCTCAAGTGAATTCTTGTGTTTGTCCATTAGGGAACAAAAGATGTGATTCGACTGTAGCATCCGGATAAGGTTTCACATCAAACTCACAAGCCTACAAAGCCGCAGTTGCTAGGAAAGCCTTTGAGGGAAGTAAGTTAAATTCCACTAAGTTGGACCACTGCTTATACTAAGTAGAATCAACGTCTTTTTACTCTAAGATCAGTTGTAATTTTGACAGTTTTATTCAATTTACTCTGAAGTCTGAATTGGCCTAACATCGATAGTTATTAACAGTTATCACACTTCTTTAGTTTATTCTGTAAATTTACAAGTAAAAAAAGTAACTTACAAAATGTACTTTTTTCTATATTATAACGAAGACCACGCCTCTGTATTTTTCAAATTACCATAACAATGAACTAAATGCCGAGCTATAAGGCAAGACCAAGATGAGAGCAGTTGGCCAAACCATAAGGCCGGACTAAGGACTACAAGTGATTCTACGGATAATTCCTACCACAAACCAACAACATGTAACTTGATTTGCGAGATATATGCTACCCTGCCGGAAGTTTCCGAACTTATGACTGTTAAGTCATCGGCCGAAAGACTTTCACTGTCGAAAATCTTGCATGGCCTGAGGCGTTTCATCAAGCTAAGCCGGCCCCTCTCATAGTTGTTGGTAAGGCAGAATAAGCTAAGACTGTAAATCCTATAGCGATTGTTAAAGCTTCACAGAAATCTGCAGTCATATATGACACTAATGTTCAGCTGCTACCGACGCCGGAAGCCATCAGGGCCTTAAGTACAATACTAATAGCTCAAGAAAGCCCTGCTAACATTCAGTTTAGCAAACCCGTCCAAGTTATAGAGAGCTCACAAAAACCTGTTTGTACGTCGCCTACGATCGGTATTCAAAACCAGAATACAACATTGATCACCAATGAAGGCTTTAACTCAAATTGCGTCCTTCTTTTCTCACAGCATCTCTATTCTATTATACTAAGTTGAACCCGCTAGGTTGGACGATTGATGGCCTTTTCTGATTCAAATCCAGGAAGCATAAATCCTGTACCCATCGAGGTTGCACCTCAAATTAAACCACTCAATAGTACTTGAATCCGAGTGATCGAAGCTCGTTCGCAGATCTCTGACGATATTTCACTGAGATTTGGGGCAGTTGTACGTCCAACCACGGACATCAATGTGGTTTCAGTATTTTTTACGCTTCTATTGGCTCAACAAAGGCGCTATCAAATCATAGATTTAAACATGTCGACCATCGTATCCTTAAGCGATAATTTTTCAATGTCTATAATTGAGTTTAATTCTCCCCAAACAATTTTCGGTAGAGAGTGTCTTTAGTAGAACAACGCTATTCAGTTCCCAGTGGTGGCTGTATGAAGACTGGGTGATTCACCGGTTGACTTAGCTAAAAAGGATTTCTACTTGTATATCAGATTTGCTACGAGGTGCACATGCTCGAGAATAGGTCCGTTCATAAAATTCTCCTTGAAGCTCCAAGAAAAAACACCAACGCCAACTGACGTATGCTGATATTGCACCTACGGAAAAACAAGCTCCAGGTCAATCGACTTTTTAATGTAATAAAGTATTATTAATAATAGATGAATATTCGTTATATTAAGCATACTTCTTTTTTTAAGATCAGCATGGCGGTCAAAAGATCATAGCAAATGTTAAATGCAAAAGTATTACTTTCTCCCATAATATTCAGAGCATACAGAAACATAAGAACAGTTAAACGCAGTTGAGTTCGTAGTTTCAAGTAACGCATCCGTATAATGTGTAGGTATAATCCTAAAAACTAGTTTATTATTATAATAAGAAGACATGTAGGGATGCTGAGATGACAAGGTGTTCTTTCAATTCGTGATTCTCGTAAATATGATTGCGAAGTTCGTTAGAATATCGACTAAACGAGCCAGTCAGTCTTTGTATATTCAGACCGTGGAAGAAATGGTTTGCCAACGACATCGGTGCTTGTTCAGAATTACATTTCAGATTCTCACGAGACAGAGGTTTGAGTTCTTCGGTATGGCGTTAGCCGCGACGAAGGCCCGCGAGCTACAAGGCCGACGAACAGGTTTTTCACCCAGAGATTATGAAAGCATTCGTTGTTTAATGAGCCGACCTCACCTCCAAGTAATAAACGTATCGTGGCTGTTAGATAATAAGTATCGATGTAATCATTAATTTTTGTGCTAGTTTTGATTGAAAACAAACATGTTACGCCCCTTATACGCGACGGTCACTCTAGCATATGTCTTACAGATGATATACCTTGTGTTTACAAATGCATGTATCTGCAAAGCGAATTTACCAATGTCACAACTAAGGAAATTGCACTAAAAAAACTGACTTCTTTTTTGACTCCGTATGGTAGGATTTCTGGAGTGAATATTTAGTTCTTGATAATTTTACAAATTGCGAATACCTAACAAAATTATCTTACCTTAGACCCGCAAGCTCATATCTACATGTAGAATGGTTTTAGAGCGCATTATGTCAAACCACTGTATTTTAGTTATTATTTCGTTTTATAAATGCGCGCAAATGAATTGGGTACATAGACCTCAGAACGGGGCGGCTTAGAATCTTTTCTATAGAGAGTCTTCCAAAAGAGCTTATAGCAGGTCAGCCTGTCTTCTCCATCTAATTGCCTTTTAAGAGGTATATAGGCACGAAACTTACCGGACCCACCTGTACCCTGTGGGGGTCCGCAGGGCCAAAGCAATTGTTTCAGCGTTTTTCAGTCGACGATCCACAAAAGCTATTTGAGCAAATTACCCATCTAAGTTACCAAAGCTTGGTTTAAAACATATGTAAAATATAATAGAAGAGTAAATTTCTAGGTATGGCTTTATACGGACACGAAAAAGGTTTTGGTTAATAAAAGAAATCATGAAACCTAATTTTACGCATTTGCTTATTATGAAACATATATATAGTAACTGCGACTAGGTGAATAGCTAATTCATTCAAGAATGTTAGAACGTAACACAGTAAGGGTCGGACTGGTTGACCGACAAAAGTGTGATTCGCATTTAACAATGAAAATGGCCTAGCCCTTTTTCTTGTCCCTTAAAAGTGGTCGATGTGCAAACTGTAGCCACATAAAAAATCACACAAAGCGTACAAAATAAAAAACTACCTCAAGTGCGTGTATGTACACACCTAAGTACGGTTGTTCGATACTAATGGGCTATATACACACCATATGTATTTGCTAACTGCAGTTCTTGTTTTTCGTTGTTCTTCCTTGTTACTGATCTGTTGAAAGCAATATATAATAGAATACGATAATGCGAACTATGTATACAACAATTTCGTGTTTCGTTCACATATAATTCTACTCCAAAATCAATTATGAATGTAGACTGGTAAATGGACATAAAAAGAAGGTTTCGCTGGGAACAACACAGACGGTGCCCATTTCCGCTACACGCTTCTCCCCGTCACCTAACCATTTTAGCAAGTGTAGATAAGTTACAACCCTTCTAATCAAACAATAGATGTTGCATTGTGTAAACAACAAAGCGACAGAGGCGATAACTCCAGTTTTTTGGGGGAGCAATGAAACAGGTTACAAAAGCCGTAATATCAATCTTGCAGCTTCCTTCGCTCGATTCGAGCGAATTTTTGGTGAATGTTCACTATTTGCTGAACGTTTGGCGTAATCTCTTAATTAGTGAGAGTATCGGCTCAATGCTCCGCAGAGCCACGGTCACCAACGGTATGCCAATGCACGCACCAAAACTCCCTCCAAGACACGCTACGACACTCTCGTACTGTAATAAGCAGAAAGAAATAGCTTCCGCTACTGCTATACAACAACAATGATGCATTTCAATCAACATGAATTGAATCGTAACTGTATATGATATTTGCTGAATTTACTTGAAACCATCTGCAGTGACACATGCTGTATATATGGTGTTTGATATCTTTAGAGCGGAAATTCGTGGCAATATTGTATGTTCTAATCTTGGAATAGATTATTGAATGACATCTTTGTCTCGTTTAAGAAGTATAATAATAATAATACGTTTTCACCCTACTCATGTTTGAGGCCACCTGTCAGTGCGTACCGTAACAAAAGGATGATATTTCAGGTGCTCAACCCTGTTGGTGGCAAACCTAAGCGTGACCTCAAATGAAAAATCTCGTTGTCGTGGTGGGAACTCGCGCATCTCGGATATTCTTGCCAGACGGAGATCGTACCGAAGTTCGCTGCGGGTCGAAAAACAGTTGTCATTGGGATATGACCTGTACGTTTTAGACAACCCCTACCATTCGTCAGCTCTATAAAAAAAAAGCGGATAAAATTCAGCAAATTGTGACCACTGAACTGGAATGATTAGTTGACATTAAGTGACGTCCTAATAATATATATGATTTGGCTAAGCTAATCGGAATAAAGAAGGACACCTTGTCTTCTACTTACCGGCATGATGCGCGGCATTTCTCCAAACAATGTTTGTACTTTAACGATTTGACCACGAGATCTCTACAGTATTCGATGCCCTTTGAGGCGTCCGAGCAGATAGTATAGTGGGGTGCATAGTTCGCAATGAATTCATGGCCATAAGACAAGCAATTGCACATTTCTAGCTCGACCGAAATGACGCATTCTTGAAGGCAAGACTCCATCGTATGAATGCCGCCGTTGAAGAAATCCTGCAATTAGTGTAAATAGAAATGCCCGCTTCATGCTCTTTCTCTTAATTATACCCAATCTGTACCAATTAGAGGCTTTATTTAAACTGAGCTATCCATTATATGCCATTTTCGGACACTTCTCAAACGGATTTGCTCACCTATTTAGCCAAACAAAATATAAACACTTATTCGTCAAACTAAATAGAACGCTGCTCGAATTAAATGGATAATAAGATTTAACACTGTACCGAATGTAGAATATAATTTTTTAGAATTTGAGCTTTTCAGTAAAAGGCTAATTGCATCATGTTGCTTCACTCACTCTATGCTCTATCATCATGTAAAAAACAAAGGTCTTTGCGACTTGACGTAGCACCGCTAAAACGGCTTGGCTCACGGATGATCAATTGTAATATTTGACGTAATATAACTGAGCGTGCACAACTTGCAGAAAAGTTTCTCAGTACTTTTTTGTATAAGCGTGCGTCTGAATTTGACTCAAAGGCTGTCTGACTTAGTGAAGTAAAGCTGTCATAAACATATTTCCAAACAAGTTAACATACGTTACTAATTGCATATGTTTATCTTTTACAATCCAGCATCAAATAACCAACGGTCAATAATATTGTTGTCAATTATGAAAAACTGCACATGCGAGTTATCTTAATGTTTGTTCAGGAAGTTAGGTTCTGTTGTGATATTTCTACCTGCGGTCCCATTGTCCTGTAATCGACACAAGCGAAGTTGTAGGGAAGAGGCACACCCTCCACCACCTGCTGTTTTAGAGCTATCGTGTGACGAAAGCCTCTCCGAAGATCGATTTGAACGCTCTCTGTCATAGGAACAACACCGCTCTCTAGGACGATTAAGGGTATACGGTCCGTACGGACCAATTCCATAGTACGCTCTGGACGCATCTGTCCAAATAGCTCCAATTCTGTAAAAGATGTAATTAAAAAAAAAAAAGGGTACAAACATGATAGAAGTCAAGTAGAAAAATGCGCTTGCAAAAATCAATGCTGACACACGATTTAATTGTAAGGGCATATGAAGGGCACCGCGTGAATGAAGGTCAAATTGGCCGAAAAACTCTGATGTAATATCATTCTTGTTTTGCCGTTGTCTGCCTTTAAGTTTGTGAAAGGGTACGGGACGGTGCCTGTAAAAGCTGCTCTGTTTGAAACGAATACGTGGACAATAACTAGTCAAATATTCTTAGCTTATTGCCATGTTATATAATACAGCATACCGTAAGTCGAAGGGTGGCCACAATTGAGCAGTGGCCCATAGCGATGAATATCTAACGTGTAGCACATCTGCAGAGGGCGTCTGAATGTAGTCATTTGTAGACTAAAACAACAAGCATTTCCTCGTTACTTTGCACGTATAAAAGTAGATACTTATTCAACGTACTATTATGAAAAAGGTAAGCCTCCTTTACGCGATCTTCATAAAATCACAATAAAATGCATACAACGCGAAGTATTTTTATGGTTAAGCTAAGCAAATGTTGGCATTATACTATCTGTTATAGCAGAATATTGGATTTTTATTAGCTAGTCTCAGTTAGTCTCTTTTCGAACTTAACAATGCGTATCAATGGTTTTGTCAAACATTTTATTATGGGTTAGTGGTCTGCTAGACGCGATCATTAATGTCTCACAATGGTGTACAGTCCACAGTTTCGTGACACTCAGGATCACACGATGAAAGGCGACATCTATACAGCTCGTTCGGACTGTAATATAAATGGTCAACAATTATTGTGAGGTTAGATACGTGCATCGCAGTCTGGCTTCATATTAACATAAATGCGCACACACGAGACGAGAAAGAACGAACGATGCCGCTAATATTAACGGTATCACGTCTCCTTTGCAGTTATCGCCGCGTAGCCTTCAAATAAAGATACTTCTATTCCCCATTGATTGGGGAATACTAGAGCTTTTATTTCAGTAGACAAATAAACACTATTACGCACGAGAAAGCAGTCTCGGAGCGAAGCTCTGGCCGAATACTTTGCTGAAAGAAGGCGTACATAACGATTGTCTGAAAAAGACATAATTGATTAAAACTTATAGAGATAAGGCAAGAATTGTTCGCCGCATTGAACGTTTTCGTATCTTCAGTTAAGTTCTGTGAATTCCTTGCATATCTGAGTTGCGCGGGCATTTGTGCATATACTTTTCAACTTACCATAGCCTTTTTTGTGCAATTTTTGGGGTACAGTTCACACAAGCGAGTTTTGTTTGTCCTGAAATATAGGATGAAACGCGTTGCTTTTAGAATAGTGTTCTATAAAGTGTCTTTCTACCAATATTCTCTTGCCTCACACTTCCTCTGCACTCTAAAAATTATAGATACGATCCTTTATTCAGCCTATATTGACGATTTTAAAGCTTTGGTAAGTTCTCTACATATATCCTAGAGACATACCCGTAATTTAGCAGTGAGTACACTTTTCATCCTGACACATATGGATTGATGGGTGACGAAATAGAGTTCAAGAGACTCTGCCGTACTAC
Source organism: Varroa jacobsoni (assembly GCF_002532875.2). Taxonomy (NCBI): domain Eukaryota; kingdom Metazoa; phylum Arthropoda; class Arachnida; order Mesostigmata; family Varroidae; genus Varroa; species Varroa jacobsoni. The sequence goes on along the minus strand of NW_019213557.1, from coordinate 113,918 downwards.
TACTCTCATGAAATGCAAAACGAATACCTAGATCGACTTAACTAATTACACGTTATAGTGCCTTAAGTATTCCTAAATTCTACCAGAAGTCGACACAGGTCGTAACGCTCGGAAATTGGAGTTCTTTGTTGGGTATTTCCTGTTGCGTGACTAGCGTTTTTCGTTCCATGTAGTTACTGTACAGCTGCGACACCTGGCAAAATTAAGAAAAAAGACCATAGTGCTATACGTAAGGACTACAACACAAATAAGACAATGCAAATCAAATCTTTCAAACCATTTTTATTCTATTGTTATTGATCACATTTATTATTATTGGGTCCTACGGTGCCATTTCTCATAATGTCCTGCCATGGTGACTACATACGGTAAAAGCGGCAATGTAGTTTTCTATATGGCATTATTTTTTACGGTTATTACTAATGAAAAATTAAATTTCACTGTACATTTGAATTTTCAAAACTAGTAATGTTTGTACTAGTTGCAGAACGTAATTGCCAATGGATTTACTCAGTTGGTGTTGTTTCAAAATTAACTTATTGCGTTCGGTGATGGTCGGGAAATACATTGTTCGAAGACTCGGTGACAACTCAACCAAACGTCTCGGCAAACTCGCAAAAATAAACATTTGGACATTATCGGGTTTTTTTTTTCAATAAAAAGAGTTAAAAGAGTTACCGTTTACACAGTACTGCTGGTTATTGCACCTGGTTATATATACTATGCTTATGAGAAGTACGAAGAGGGACATCTTCTATGATATTAGAACTACTTTCTCCTGTTTAGGTAGAATTGTTGTCAGATGAAAAACATAACGTAACGTAACAAGAGTTAGAACGGTGGTTTACGTGGCCATCATTTACATTGCCACCACTTCCTTTGAAATATACAGGAAGGTTCAGCTAACGGTTTTAAACACTCGGAAAATCGATGAAGTTCCACTTAACCACAGAAAAACAGTTGTGTGTGATTTAATTATTTCTTTCATAGTCGTAAGGGGTCATGAGTTTGACTTTCACAACGACTTTTGACGACGCAACATGTGGCGGGAAAGTGAAATTAACAAATAGATAAATGAGAATATCGGACAGCTGGTTCACGTATCCATGTAATAATCACTCGCCTGTACATAGACGCTTGTCCAGGAGATAACGTTGGCTACGAATACGCCAAGCCACTTGTATAACTTAGCCATGGTGGTTCCGACCGAATTGTGACTATCAAGCAGGTAAACTGGCCAGATTTATACGTGTCTTTGAACTGATACTTGTCTAAAACGATCCAAAAATCGATAATGAAGATCTTGCGCAATCGAACTACAACCACTATAAATTATACAAAATTGATTATACAAAATTATCTCGAAGTCTAATTAATCAATTGGACTTGGCTCGTGAGAGTGGTAGGTATGTTGAGATGACCAATGCTATTTAGCTAAAACAATAAATTATTGGTGAAGAGAAACCAACAAAGACTACCATTTAATTATGATACAGCGTGTTCAGTACCGTATTAGTAATATTACGCGGCGGAAATCGGACGGGATAAAGATAAATATCTAATATGGGGATAAATAAAGAGGCTGCTTGTACCGGATTCATACGGCTGCTGTTATATATATATATATAACAGCAACATATATATATATATATATATAGCAGATGCGTTTCTCAAAAGAAATCCTTTTGCTTAAGTCGTACAACTTCTCTTGGAGATTTATTGATTGATATCTCTCTCGAAGATATACTTTCTTAAGTAACAAACCTGTTGGAGTTCGATACTTTAAAATGACGTGAAAAGCACGACTGTGATGATGCTCTAAAGCAAAATCGTTATAAAAGTATCCGGAATGTCGGTGTGTACCGTCGAACTAATACTTCTATTTATAAACATGTCGATAAATGATCTCTAAATTATAGATAAACAAACCTTTCTATATTTCACAGTAATTGACATTTTTCGTAACATACTGACGATGTATCGAATTATTTATGTTGGATCGTTTAGTGGTACGCTACATATGCTACTGTTTTTATACTGTACGCTAAGAACATCACGTGGGTCTGGCAAAATATAATATGATACACAGGCATCGTCTTTAACAGAAAATAAAAAGCATAGAAGACGACGCAAGAATAGCTTTTCATGAGGAACTTGTAACATACCTTATCTCCGCTTCATAATTAACTATGATTTATGTGAATCTGAACTATCTACGGAAAAAAACGGACAGTATATATCTAGAAAATGTATCTGGCGAATAGCTAAGTTTGTCGCTTTCTTTTTTGTTGCGAACTGTTACTTCCATACAGAAGTCTCAGGTTGAAATGTATGACGGCGCGTTTATGCCAATAGCTCCGCCTTGTGTCTATTCGAATTTCGCCGGGCCGCCCGTTACGCGCCAAACCTGGTAAATGGATTCATTCATCATTGTTTTCGTTTTGCGCACGCGGGTTACCTCATCAGTGTATGTTCTGTTCGTTCGATTGCGTAAAGCGGTGAAGTGTGTAAATTTGCGGGTTTGACAACGCCGAATTCCGCATCATTGATATTTGGTGACAGAAGTAGCTGGTGATGGCGGGGTTTAATTTTGGTGGTTCACAGCCGCCTGCCAGTGGAGGTTTTGGATTTTCTTTCGGCTCGAAGTAAGTGAAAGCGCCCAAATTCTAGGTATCATCCTAACAAGCGCGGAGTTACCGCGAATATCTCATTTCGGGTTTGAGGTAATAAGCACTGTCATCGATAAGCGTTTATCATGTATTCCAATACTATAAGAAAATTGGGTTAACTGGGAAGACAATGTACCGACACCGTACGTGCTGTGACGTGACATGCTTTCTTCTAGCCATTCGGTAACGTAAAAGAAAAATCTTTTTTATTATAATTCAATCATATCTTTAAAATCGACACTCTTATCGCTTATAAAGTGAATTTTTTATGAAATTATTTTGTAAACAGCCACATTTTTCTAGCTACCTGCCTTCGAAATATCTTTTCGTTTGGTGTCATCTACTAATAATTATAACCGCAAACGGCGAGCCACTTGGATGAATAATCGACAATACGTTAACAACAGTAGAACTTCGTTGGATGATAGACACGATAAAGCTGGATTATGATAACACCATAGGTAGTTGCACCAGATGATGTTTGTAACCATCTGAGGCAAAAACCAGTGTTCAGTGACATAATATATGTCAGGAATACAGAAGTTACTATGACAGACAACTAAAGAAAGACGAAGGAATTTGAGACCGAAAAATATTTCGGGAATTTCACAATAGAGAGAGAGCACAATATCACGAAGGAGACTTTTTGGAATCTTTTATGACATATACAACATCCAAATATGTTCTAAATACACAGCATCATTATAGTTCAACACTTGTATATATACACACACATACGTTTTGGGAAAGTTAGAAAGTAACTTTTATTTGAAAAATAGCCGTTGAGACTTTGGCTCCTAATGATCATTTATTAATTATTATTTTATTTTATTGATTGGTCCATTTATTCATCATAATAATGTGGGGGGTTCATAAATGTGAACGATGATTAAAATAAGCAATTTGTACCTGTTATACCTTACAACGTTATACATTTATGCTTCATGAGCAGAACAACCTCGACGAATCTGAGCATTGCAAATTTAAAACAATAATATTTTTTACTTTTGTGTCTATTAATAAATTAAGCACAAGTACTGCTGGTTCAGCCTTCGGCCAACCTGCCGTGTCTGCACCCTCCACTAATTTCACGTTTGGGTCGGCGACCGCCGGAACAGCTCCTAACGCCAATCCGTTCGGTACTCCGTCCACCACGGGCGCTGTTGCCACAACAGGTGGCTTCGGCGCATTCTCAACTCCTGGCGGAGCTACTGTGACACCCACATTCGGATCCAGTCAATTGCCTAGCGCGCCGACTTTTGGGACCCCTACTCAGCAGTCTTCAACGCCTGGTTTTGGTAAGAAAGAAGCTTTGTTGTTCTCATGGTACCTAAAACCCAGATAAATTGATAATTTGTGAAGCTACAGACGCACTAATTTGGGGTCCGTATTGCGACTCAAGCTTAACTTGTATCTAATATATAGAAAATAAGAATACAAGTCCCGCATAATTTCAAAGTGAGCTATGAATACTTTCTGTGTATTTACCGCCGTTTAGGACAAACTGCGACTTCACCGTTTGGCTCGAGTTTGGTATTTGGTACTCAACCGGCGGTCTCGTTTGGCGGATTTGGTCAGACGCAACAGCAGCAGCAGACACCAGCCAGCGGAACCGCATCGAACTTCACCTTTGGCGGGGGATCGACTACAACAAGTGCTTTTGGCGCACCGGGTGTTGCGGCTTCAACTGCTCCAGCGTTTGGTACATATATCGTTTTTGCTCTAGTGTCATACACCGATTATCTCATGCCTATTCTGAAAGGAGTAATTGGCAGCTGTTCCAGGCATTTAACGCACTTATCTAATTTGACGTTTCTTACTGATTTTCTCCCGTGTGCTGACCGTTTTGTCGCCACAGGCAGCACAACAGCCGCTCCGACCTTTACATTCGGACAAACTCTACAACAGCAGGCGGCTCCGACGCAGCCGAACTTCTCGTTCGGCTCTGTAGCGCAACCGGTAAGCCAGGCCTCATCGACTTTTTCGTTTGGTCAACCGGCAACATCAGGTGTCCAAACCACAGCTTTTGGTCAGCCCACAGGTCAAACGATGTCGGCATTTGGTCAGAGCCCAGCATTCGGCCAGACCCAGGTATCAGCAGCGCCAACAGGTGCATCAGCCTTTGGCCAGACCACTGGGACTAGCGCGTTTTCCTTTGGAAGCAACACCACCGCAACCAGCGCCCCTCAGACAACACCACTGAATTTCGGTCAACCAGCTTCTACTGCTCCTACTCCAAGTGGGTTTTCCTTTGGTCAGTCTCCCGCTACGCCGGCCGTGTCCGCGGCGCCGGCAGGTCTCAGTTTTGGTGCGTATTGTAGTTGCTCATAGCTCCTGTACTTGTACATATCACGTAACGTAAGCTGTGGTGACTTTGTAACTGCTAGATTAACGTTGGTACAGTGAAAGGGCTCACATGAGAATTCAAACATTCATTAGACACGAGTATCTCCAGTGTCTAATGGATGTTTGACAAGTATATCTATACTGCAAATTTTACTATAGAGGCTTGTAGAATTTTCGTGCGGCGCTCACTCCTAGATATAAAATGAGCTACAAGTTGAACCAACTGAAGCGCTAAATGGAGCTGTTACTAAATAACCGATGCCTTCAGTTTTTTTTATCAGCGCAGAATCGGTTAACTTCGCCAAGGTATTATATTCTTGTATGCCATCCTATAGTCTATAAATAATATTCAGGTAAAATGGTCTCATTTTCAAGACATCTCAAAATTAGCTCCAGAGCTTTGGTCTTACATTTTTATATTGTATTTTTATAACTGTATGATGAGATACCAGAAGGACAGCTGGCTTTGTTGCAGTTGAATTCAGGTCAATTTCGGACATCTGCAATTTTGGTGTTAGTTTTAATTGTTCTTTGTTAATGTCGCAAGGTTACAACCAAAAGCCACGTTTCTAGGACGTATTAAGATTATGCTGAAAAAGTTTTTGTTGAAGCCCACATGTAAAAAAAAGATCGTAAACGCGTCCGTTGAATAGAACATTCGACTAGGAGGTGCCATAGGCGCCTAGTCAAACACAGTCCGTACGGTGGTTAACAATAAATAAGGTAAAAAAGATTTTGAAACTGCTTCTATTGTTATATTTGGAGTTGTGTTTAAATAGACTCGAAGCTTATACGTTAGTAAATGTACAAATTTGCGAACAATTTGTGAGAGCCTATTTTAAAATTGCCATTAAATTGTGTGAATTAGATTGAGAGAAAATCTTAATTAGAATCACTTAGCAGCCGTCCAAGAGCAAACAAAAGATGAAATTTCAATATATAGCTTTTTTATTTCATAATGAAATGTGAAGAAGCTTATCTAGATATATGCGCAACTCTATTGGAAGTATCCGTTTGATGTCTATTTCTTGTTCTATACATCCGGACAATGGTAGGGCAACCGGCTGCCAGCGCAGCACCCACGACAACCACTGCATTCTCATTTGGGCAAGCAGCTCCTGCGACCACAGGAATAAGCTCAGGTTTCTTTGGCACCCCGAGTACAATGACGACTGCATCCCTTTCGTCTTTCGGGGGTTTTTCAACGCCAGCTATTAGCACCACCGCCGCGGCACCTGCTACAGCTACCGGCGGTTTCTCATTCGGTACGTGGTTTCGTAGTTTTTGTTTGTTAGTAGTGTTCATTGGATATCTTTCCTACGTTCAATAATTTCGACACCTCTGCCTCATCATAGAATCCGGCAGCATAAGCTTGTCTTATCCTGTCTTTATTATGCTCCTATTTATTCAGGCAATACGCCTGTGCAGCCGCAGGTAAGCAATGCTCCAGCTGCTCCGACAACGACAGCCACAGGGATGTTCGGTCTATCAGCAACTACCACCGCTCCCACACTTGGTTTCTCTTTTAGTACGCCTGCCCAGGCGACGACTGCTACAGTCACGACGACGCCGGCTGTTCCTGCAGCCGGAGGTTTCACATTCGGAACGTCAACTGTGACAACCACTGCTGTTGCTTCTGCGACTATTAGTTCACTGTCGTTCGGCCTTAATTCAGCCACACCGACAACAACATCAGCAGCTTCAGCTAATGCGCTTGGCGGCACTGGGTTAGGCGCAGTAACGACGAAACCAACACTCACTACCAGTTTCACTGGTTTTGGGACACCAACGACAGCCGCGACCGTTGCTCCCACGGCCGGAACAACAGCTACGACTGCCGCCTCTTCAATACTTGGCGGAGTAGGTCTAGCAAATGCGGTTAGCGGACTGGCGACTTCTACGGCGATGGTTGCCACCACTTCTACTCCCAGTCTGCGCGTTGGTGCCGCTATAACGTCAACTACGCCTGCGGGCCTGACGGCAACAACGACAGGTGACCTTCTAAATGTGAAACAGATTTGTGATCTCGATAAGTAATAAAAAAGGGAACAAAAGTATAAGAGCACAAACAGTAGAGTAGTAATAATAATGATAATTAGTAATAATAATAATGGGTTTTACTTAGCTTCTGCGACCATCACTACAACCGCGGCAGCCGCCACGACGTATAGCGGATTTACATTTGGGGTCCCAACAGCACCCGTCGCAGTAACGACTACGTCTGCGACGACAACTGTCGCACCTGCCGCTACTCCAATAACAACAGCTGCTTTAAGAACCTTCACCTTTGGTAATCTTTTTTTAATTGCACATTATGGGCTCTGTTATATGGAAGGAGATGAAGCTACTGAAGCTGACTGTGTATTTGGCTTTAATTTGGTGGTAGAATTATGCGAAAGTTTGATGCAAGAGCACCGATTAAACTTTTCAAACTCAAGGATTAAGAATTAAAAAAAAAAATTTTATCTTTAACAAGCTGATATCTGGGTAATAGCTATTATCAGATATGACCACGTAGTTTCACTAAAATCGGCTTTTGTTACCATATTACGTACATGAGGTGAACGAAAATGAATTGTTGAAGTTGATCGTAGAAGTTGTTCAGACTCCGTTTGCTCAAATTTTTATCAGGGTTCAAGTTTCATAAATTAGTCTCTTTTTACCATTCTCTCAAAGGTGTCTATGTTCATTCTTATTGTTATGTTTTGTCAATAGGGGCTGCAACGACGACGGTGTGCTCGAGTACGACGACGACGGCAGTGGCAGCAACTCCGACGAGTGCAGAAACGGCTAGTGTCGCAAGTGGTGCCACTTCCGTAAGTGCAACGCCTTCGATTTTTGGGACTCCGACAGGAACCATATCAGGCCTTGCTGCTGCTACTGTTAGTACATCCGCCCCTACTAGCACGGCCTTAGGCACAGTGCCAGCAACAACCATAGCAACTTCTGGTGGTGAGTTGGACGGTGGAAAGCGCAAGTTGGGATTCAGTACAGTTGGTATATTGGGTGCTGCAATCAGAAATAGATATACAGATCTAACACTGACGACTACGATTGAAAGCTGTCAGCAGGTGATTTAAGCACATAGATTGTTACACGTTAGGCTGTCTATGCACATATGATGCTACATATTACAAAATAAAAATTCAAATAATAACTATACGGCACTAGCGGAGAAAGTGTTGTAGGATTTTCTAGAATCTATAAATTAATTAAGTTTTATGAGAGAATTAAAAGTATAGGTTTAGAAATGTTTGTTTATTACTGAGTATGAATATTCAGCTATTAACTTTTTGTTTCTCAATAACCAATGCTGTAATAGAATTCATTGGCAATTGATGAGAACACTGGGCAACGACATTTCGGCGGTACAACGGTACGCTATTGGTATAGTCAAATTAGTAGTTTGAGAATCGTAGGATCGGTAACTACATTTAGAACGAGTTATTGCAATAACCGAAGTTTCTTGTCTATGGTGACGGCGTGTTCCAGGCAGATTTTTCAATGTAATAGTTGTAAATAAGAGGGGCTCCGCTTTTTCCATATGAATTGAACCTTCTTTGTGGTTTATTATCAGTTTTTTGCCATAGTGTTATACACGTTTCCAGGATTCCTGTATTGAGCAGAAAGTAAGTGCATTGTCTGTGCTTTATTTTACTTAAGATCTTTTTTTGCCTCCAGGTTTTCGTTTTTAAAGTAATCTTACCAATAATGTTCTGTTGTTTCGGTGAAGGCCTCCTTGCCAGTATTTCAACCAATTTTCGATGGATTCCGCTAGCGCTCCCACCTTTGAAAAACATTAGTTTGCCATTTAACGTAGATTTTTAGCGTTTTCAACGGTTTGTTGTTTAAAACTTAATTGAAATTTTCAACTCGTTGAATAGCCTTAGACGGCCGAATAGTATTGTTCAAGTTGTGTAAGCTTCGATAGGATTGTATCTGAAGTTGATAGGTTATTTTTCATTCAGTTAACTAATTTTAGTCCTTTCCCATTCAATCAAAGAAACGGAAAACTTCTAATCATGTCATGCATTTGTATGTATCTTGGGTACGTGTTTTAGCTGCCAGCGTTACTGTCACAAGCAAAGATCAAACAGTATCCGATAGGCCTGCTACGGTAAGGGATGAGAAAATCCCACTCGAGTTAGAGCAACTTGTAGAGGCGCTGGGTAAACACCGGCAACAGCAAAAAGCAATTCGAGATGAACTGGATAAGGATACGCTTATCCCCGTCGGAAAGACACAGGTAAGCACGTCCGATACGGTCCTAAAATGTTCTAGGGTTTTGAGTATTCTTTTTTTATGGCCGTAAAGTATTTCCTGTATAAATCTTCTAAAACCGCTCGCTTATCTCTCGAAGTTAAAAATATTATTCTCAATTATCGCACTGTATTTTATTGTAGATGGAATTTAAGCTGGCCTGTCTGCATGGACAGATCTTTTATTTGACCACTGACGTTATATAAACATATAATGATGTTATATGATAATATTGATGTAAATACAACTTCTAAAAAAGGTATGCCTGGCCATGTTTATTTTAAAATTATATTTACGTAGACTTTCGTTTGTCAATCGTAATTTTATACGCTAACTTTATTATTTATTCGACTAATGTCTTATTAAGGCGGAAATTGAAGAGCTACGACTGCGAATAGGCCGTATCGAGACAGGGGCGCAGCGTATTGGAGGTACATTAGTTAAATTAAAGGACGAAATCCTTAGGGATCGTCAAGATTCAAAGCTGGCGTGCAAAACCAGCCAGCTAAGAGGAACTGGGTCCGCGGCTTTGTTCGAAGATACTAAACAAATTGAATACTTCAATAATATGGTATGTAATCACTTAAGCCGGGTCAACCTGTTCGAATAATCTCACGACCAGTCCATTTTTTTGACAAAAAAGCCTTTGTGAGCTATAATAATTCAGTTATAAAAACTTAATCTCTGATTTATTTCTTGTGCGATTTCCATCGGAGAAATCGAAGATTGTTATACCTTTATCACAACATCTCATATCAAAGATTTTCTTTAATTAATTCTACGACTGCCTTAACAGGTCATGTATTTTCATCAGCGTCTCCGGACGTACCGACAACAAATGGTTGAGCTTCAGGCTCATTTTAAACCATTGAGATCCGGTTTTGGGTCGATGGGAGCTGCCTGCCCACCCACGAATGCAGAAGTAGCACTGATTGTTAAAAGACTGCATGAAACCTTCGTCACCCTTGCAGCTCAAATCTACAATGTACATGAACAGGTATTTAAAACATTAAATCAGATAGAAATTAGTGTGCTTCTTACTCTTTTCCCATATTGTTCATGTAGAATAGATAACTCCACTGAATATGTGACTATTTAATGATCTTGTAAGTATGAGGTCATTACATGAGAGAAATGAGCTTAACAATAAATTTTTCTCTGGTTGCTGAAAAAGGGATTTTTGGAGGGGATTGAAAACAGATTAAGGTAACAATATAATAACTTTATCGCAGTTGTTCTACATTTTCAGTGCTTTATGTGATTCCGTATGATTTTCTCGCGTACTCAAATCGAAACCGTTCATATAATATGTTTCTTAATTCTGTTTGCTAATATCCTACTTCTTTAATCCTAATATTTGTAGGTACTATATGCCGATGAGTTTTATCAACGAAGGCGAAAACAAAGTAATTTGGCAGGACCTAGTTCTTCAATATCTCTCGAGATTCCGACAACACGTAAAGGCCCTTCACCTGACAAGAGGAGATTAGAGATCGACAGAAACGATCCCATTGGGATTGGCACTTCACCAAACAACACCTTCACCCGTCACAATCAAGTATGTTGATGTTGGTATTTGACTCTGTGCGTCCCTCCTCTACGTAGAGAACAGGCTCTTTCGTTACAAAAAAATTTGTAACCTTGTAAATACAGAATTGCTGTTATAATTGTTTTTTAATCGTGCCAATTTTCGGAGCGTTGTTCTTTACTTTTAAGTTCTAATTTTGCTTTTGTTGCATCTCAAAGCATATACACTGTAGCATCAGTTTATGACCATGGCACTTGTACGTTCTTCCCATGCAGGTGGCCAGTGCCTTGCACAATATTAGCCTTCGGTCGGGACTGGACAGCTCGTTCCAATCAGGAGGTCCCTCTGGTTCCATGGGAGTAGTCTCAATATTCACCCCAGTCCAATCGACTGTTCCGTCAGCAGGAGCAAACGCTGGTCTCTTCGGTAAGCAATTTTTGCTCCTCGACATCAACAATAATTAACCTGGATTCATGCTTTTTGGATTACCATCCAACAAGAATTTGTGACAGACAGTCCAGTATTACAAGGCACATAGTGACTGGTCATAGGAGTAAAATATAGAGGAGTAATTGATTCCGTATATTGTCCACTCAGTTTGAAGGAGCTATCACTCGTTTAGAAAACGTTTAGACGTTTTAGAAAATGTCGCTTCCATTCCATGTTTTTTGCACTGATATATATTAAACAAATTCATATTCAATTACATGGTCATTGGATTCTTTAGAGGTCTAGCTGGTTTACAGATAAAGCATTTACATATGAAAAAAATTGTTAAGAATAATAAGCGACCTATGAGTTGGCGTTGGTATAGATAGGCAATACTAATTTTCTACCTAACGTACCTGAGATACTTAGGTTATCATTAGTTTTTTAGAGTGAATTCAGTACCTAGGTTGATTTTTACGTAAATCTATGACGCGAGTACGCGAGAGTCTCTGTTTCATATGCGCAAAATCAAATTCTCCGTGTGTCTTTTCGTGTTTGTTTTCGTGTTCTTCCTTGCAGGAGGGGGTTGGAATACGAGTCAAACAGCTATTGGTGTAGGGCCGACAAATTTGTTTGCTGCAAATTCCTCGTTCAATGCGACACAGTTTGGAAACTCGCTACAGCTTCAGTCGCCACCTGGAGCCAACAAGCGCGGAAAACGCTGACATTATTTTGTTAAATAACGTTGATAGATCGCGCCCTGAAAACAAAAGAAGTAGGTCGCGTTTTAATTGGAGAAGCAGAGAAGCTTCGTAATTTGTCATTAGACAGACTGAATAGAGGATATTATCAAGTCACAGAGTTGTATACGCTTAGGAAGTACTGTGAACTAACGACTTGTTCATATCTGAGCAGATTATTGTCGAAAATTGTGTAACTGATGCGGTCCGCATGATGGGCTGCAAGAAGAATTGAAATGTTTCCTCGGCGGTGTTACTCTGTTATTGGCGAATAGTGATCATGTTCGATTTCATAGTTCTAGACTGAGACTCTCGTTACACAGCATTTTTGTAAATCAGCGTACCGAAAAGCAAACAAGATGAGGATAACTATTGCAACGAGCGCTGAACACCACACCTAAAGTGAGAAAGATAAAACGGGCCTAGATAGTCTGATCAATTCTTGCACGTGCATAATTATCATTTGTAGATTATGTATGGGACCGAAACCTCTCAACCAATCAATGCCATAAAGTGATTAATTGACCATATTTGAGAAAAAACGTTTTTCTGTAAAGTTTTACAAATTAGTCAACGTTAGCTTTTTTAGCTTATTATTTCGCTTTGTTCATTATGAATTCGAAATGCATGAGACAAGGAGATTGTACTGGTCTTTTAATTTTGGGTGAAGATACTTCTAAACGAATAGAGAAACGATAATCATTCTAGGGATGATTCCGCATAGGGACTTTTCCAAAAGCTAACCAAGCCACGAAGAAAACATACAGATGATGACAATACCCGTCTTATTGTACGAAAGGATGATTGTGTTGAAACTTGAGCAGTGACAGCATGGACGCTAGTATAATTGTGTACGTCGTGCCCTTAACTTCGAAGATTTTATAAATTTCTTAAACTTAAAAAATATGTTTTGCCCTAATTTCTCTAATCCAGTGCTCGATACGAAATTAACTACTCAATATTTCAAAATGTACATGGAAGTATTACTCAAAATGAAGCAGATTCTTATATATAAAATATATTTGTAGATTCGCCGTTGCGTTTTGTATGAAGCTTATTTTCCTTTCGTATTGAGTTGTTTCTGAAAAGTGATTAACCGCTAGCGGCTAAATCATCATAGATAGGTAAGTGCAGCACAGTGAAAAATGCTAGCTTCTTGATTCGATTCAAATATCTTTTTGGTAAAAGTAACCGTACAAGATCTCATCGTTTATTTTAATTTTAAAGATATTTACTGATAACAGTTTATATTTTTCTTCAACATTTGTTATGATCACACGTTTCAAAATAAGATAACGGTGTAATACGATGACTCCTAGGAGTAAAAATCAATGATCTTCGATTTTGTCAATCTTTCCTTCCACCTAGATTTTTATTGTAATATATGTATAGTATTCGACTTGATCATTCACCAGGTCTATTTGATATAAAGTCGAAATTCAAAAAACGATATCATTATGTGAGATTCATGTTTTGCTGCTGCGGTTGGCTAAGTATAGCAAACAAGTAACCAAAATACATTACGAACTCTTATGTATAGCAATGTACTTATTAATTGGGATCTGAGGATTAAGGAAACACGTCGCATATTGGATTTCGCCTTACTTTGGAGTTAAATTACTTGATGTAATTTAACTCTAAAAGCGGAATCTATCTATGCGTTTATTTCAGTACTTATGCTACTGGCGACCGAAAGACGGCACTAAATCTTTGCCACTAACACCGTAACCTCTGGATGTTAATATATTTTTTTTTAGTTGCAATAGTCAACAAAATATTTTTTTGAAAAACATCTTAATGAATCATATTCATAGAATAAAGCATATAAAAAGTTTTGTTGTACTCCGTCGTTAAAAATCTCAGTCGTGGTTGCGCCTCGGAAAAAGTAGCTGTTCAATCTGCGACTCGAATTTATATTTTAGAAGGGCAAGTTACCAGGAACCGATGAATTTGGTTGGAAAGGCTGATGAACGAAGCCGATTTCTTTGCAAGGGCAGTCTACTTTCTAAAGCAGGAAAAAATTACATTCAAGGCAGAATCATTTAGTGGGTTGGATACAAAAAGGTTACCATATCTGTCAAGCAAGGAATTCGATTTCTTCGAACGCAGAGTAAACGCAGACGATTTACGTTTCTGTTGTTTGCAATTGCCCTTAATTGGGCTATTTCGAACTTAATTTAAATAGTGGCCGCTGCAGTCATGGGCACGACCTTGTCCCATTAGCAGCGTGAAAAATTACATTCTAAGCACTGCGGGTAGAACTAGTGATATTCGACAAATGGTGCAGTGGTCGACTGCCAACGGACGAAGGATTCTGTATCAGCAACCAATCCAACATAAATCAAATTACGTTTCCTAAATGCTTGAGGCTTCACTTCACATAAATAATACGCATAAAGGAAATAATATTTTACGTGATAAAAACCAAATTTTAAAAACAAAATTTTGTTATTTCTATTCGAAAATATATTCGAGTGCTATTCGAAAATCTACGCCCAGCTCAAGCACATCCACGTTTCAAGTTTTACGTCCGGTATTGCCGTTAGGCATTTTATCATACGGCTGTCTCCCAGCACGAAATGGAGTATTTGAATACGTAGGTGCGAGCCTACACCACAATGTGCCCCTCAGATAAGCACGCAAGTACGCTACCCTTGAATAACTTCTCGAAGATTAGTACGGATGAATATTATAAAACAATTCAATTAGACCAGGCCAATTGAGACCACGACAGTGATTCCAAGATTTTGATAGGGAATCGTAGATGTACACACGTATCACGCTTTGAAGTATAAAGATGGTCTTCGGTAACTTAAATATCGAACACTAAACTTCTATCAATATATTAATGAAATCACCAAGCGGTGCAACACCGGTGTGAACTTCAAAATTGATGCGCAAGGCGGACTGCTTTAAAACACACTTTCCAACAAGCAAAGAATAAGTAAAAAGCATACTATTAACGACGCAATACTTCCACCTAAGTGCAATGTTAGCATTTGCTGCTGTGAGGGCCAAAAGGTTCACGAAAAATGGTCTTGCTTTAAATATTGTGCTATAAAACACCCGGTTTCAGTTTAGAACATGTTGTTAAGTGTCAACTAAGTCATTCATGTTTTTGGTCTGCATCATGTGGTCGAGATAAAATACATGGTATTAGCTAAACCTATTGTATTAACTAATTTAAATGTAAAAGTGTATGTACAATTTCGTTCTACCCACTATGATAATTACAATGCATAGTATCCTCGTCTTCACTTTTAAGGTGTATTCATATAGTTGAACTTTGGGTTATGTTCGCAAAACTGCAAATTTCCAACAAGTTTAATATTTCGAAAAATTCACGAACAACTAGCAACAGGCTGTGTTTAAAGCTTGCAACTTTCGAAGAATTCAGTTTATAAAGTATCAGAATTTACAACATCAGCAGAGTGGCGCAGTGGAAGCGTGCTGGGCCCATAACCCAGAGGTCCGTGGATCGAAACCACGCTCTGCTAAGAACTTTTTACCTCAAGAGTTTTGTGCTATTTAATGTTTCTAATGAAAAAAACTTTCCAACATGTAGAAAAACTAAAAGCTAGGGATTTAGAGTTCCTTGCTATCGAGGTAAGGGCAGATTTGTTTGCTTGGTTTGCAATGTTGGAACATCTACTCTCAAAACAAAACAAGCTTTATTAGAATTATTAGACATATAAATTAGATATATTAAATTAGATAGATATATACATGGACATTTTCATGCCTGGTAAAACCAACGGAATACAATGACCATATATTGCGGGAGTATACTCTATTTTATTAGCTCTCTCAGAGCTGAAAAAGGAGAAAAGAAATATATCGATTCTATTTCCTGTCGCTATTGTTACGTAAGTATCCCAATGCATCAAAAAATATACCATTACTATATGAGTAGAACATGTCTACAGCTGTGCAATTGCAGAGCTAGTGGCTGTAAGCTGCTTGGTTTTACCAGCCAGCGACAAAGGTAAGCTCGTCCATTGAATATATATATGTATATACTACGTACTGCACTACGCAGTTGTCTGTTAAAACAATCTGTCAATCGTGGGAACGTCTGCACTTAACAGAGGAGCTGCTTTAAAACCTACAATGGTAAATGGATTGTGAATTGTTCACATTGTCTGTGGTTACATCCTCAGAGATGCTTGATGCCAACGATTTCGACCCAATGGCTGTGGCGTGTAGCTACGAGTTTAAGCTAAACATTGCAGTCATATCTGCGATTTTGCATTAATTTTATATTATCCGTAATCTATTGATAGCATCGCAATCTGAAATGATATAAAAAGGCGTTATCGTGACTATGATATGATTTGAACGCAATAATGTCTTTTCCCATTCAAATAAAAATAATGTCCTTATCAGCAATGTGTACTCCTCTATTATAATTTTAGCATTGCAGTGCAACACTCTGATGCAGGCTTAGTTCGATCAAATAATTAAAATGCTTGCCACAACCCCGATGAAAATAGTCTACAACAGAAGGATATCTCTAAGAATTACCCGAACTTTTAGGAGGACACATTTGGCGCGTAGACCGCCGTCGTCTGACCACAACACCCTCTCCGTAGCCACATCATCGCCACAGTTGACTAAGCTACCATATCTGTGATAGCGTTTTCTGTGGGTGCCCGAAAGGAATATCATTCCGGAAAATTTGTCGCCACCAAAATGAGCGTGCGTAAAGCCCGTACGCAACGGCACGCCGGTGTTGATTAGAATCACGGTATCCGACATATTTACATTGAGCTAGGTGCTATGGTCTCTGATTGAGACACTAGGGATCGATAAACCTTATATGATGGTGCCTTTCCCATTTGTTATAATCTTAATGGTGCAGCTGAGTGGTAAGGGTAAACCGATGATCACGTATAAAATAGATCAGAACATTTTGGTGTCGGTAGATTTAATTGGTGTGCGCGAATTCACTGAACTAGGCGTCCTGACGACTAAGTTATTGCTGACTCTTTCGAACGTGAAAATAATGGCCCAACCATACGATTCAGCCATTGTCATCATTCTAGTCCTCGTGGCAAGCGCCGGCCGACTTACTGGCAAGTATCTATGCGGTTACTGTTTATCTGCATGCACTTCATGCAACATCTTAAACAACTGCGTTTCAATGCAGGCTTTCTTTAGTTTTCCGGCATAGGAAGAGTAAATCTATTGCACTTGGCCACGTAAGTTAAACCAAATAGGTCAAAAGACGTATTTTTGCCTAACTTAAGCACGGTTAATATTAATAAGGTGTAAGATCGTCGACGGTCGTACGTAGAACTATTGAAATGTATGCTAATTGGTTTCTGCTATTCCTAAAATAATTTTTCTTATCACAGACAATTTCGCATTTTGCTGTTGTGTCGATGTGTCACTTAGAACTTTATTCAGTTTATATTATTAAACGGTGGACTCGTCATATTTTTGTGGACCTCTCTATTTGTTTCATGAATTTTTTTCAAAATATTAGGTTCAAGCACACGCTACCGTCACAGACACGTGCTAGCCTTCTTTTGGTCTTTCTTTTGGCTTACCGTTTTTTCTTCTTTCTTAATACGATGTTCTCCATGTTTCTTTTGGCGTTCCCAATCACACCCAATCCAGATTCCCAGAACATTTTGACTGCCTTCCGACCCTCGACCACAACCCCCCGGTCATCGGTTATAAGCACTGTACAAAACACTGTCGGCAACTCTTTGCAGAGTTTGCCTTTCTCCTTGCAGAGCATTGTTACGCCTTTGGCACAGACATTGGGCCTGGTTACTCCTCCTCCAGCACCAATCCCCTGGTATGCCCAGGTCATCGAGAGGATTCAACAGTTCGCACGTTACCCACTCACTATACTTCGTAACGGGACGCTCGTACAACTCGTACCTACTCATATCGGGACAATACCTAACGTTCTGCACCCAGCCATTATCCTCCAGATGATGGATTCAATCGCCCCTACGACAACCACTCGGCGTCCATCAATCTTAGGCACTCTCGGGGTCGGTCGTCGTACGACGCAGCCACCTTCAAATGACCTTTTATATGACAATTCGGCGGTACTGACAACAAAAAGACCCCACCAATTGAAGCCACAGTCCCGTCCTCACCCAGCACATACCTCCGAAGACATGATCACAATTCGGTCATTGTTGAACGCGCACAAAAAAATCCCTTTGGTAACGGAGACTACCAGTAATACCAGTAATAGTTCCAATTCTGGAGAGCAGTCCACAGTTTTGCTTATAGCTGAGATGGACGCCGCTGATGAACCTTCGAATGGAATAGCTTTGCCTGGACTCGACAATACAGCCGTGAGAAAGAAACTCAATTCAGAACAACTCGAATAAATGGAGGCTGCAGGCCGACTGCAATTTTTCATCAAGGTTCCTATAGCAAGCTCGTACAGTGAGTTTTTAAAAGTGATCTAAGAATATTCGTAGATAAAATTGGCGTTTCTTATAGTATAGCGGCACTAGAAATAATTATAATAAAATAACGGAAGTGTAGTATAGACTGTCTGAAAAATGACGCAACTCTATGAGGGACCAACTAAAATGGGCCAACTAGGATTGTTTGTTTGTTCTGGTAAGTCCTAAGCTTGCAACGTGTACTTGAAAAAAGTAGAAAGATATACACAAAGATGCTTTCAGGTACGGCAATCTACGTTTTATATTTTCAAAGCTGAAATAACAAGTCCATTTAATTGTAAAGCGAACGTAAATACTTTTATTCCAACAACAAGCTCACAGGGAGTGGTAATGTAAAATCAGTTGTGTAAACAAATAAGTAATTAGAATTGCGTATTTCCTAATAGCACTTATAGGATAAAAAAAGTTAGACTGGAAAGGCGCCCATTTTTCTATATTAGAGAATATTAATCCATAGAACCCTCATTCGCAATCTTCAGCCCATGTGGTTTCTTTAGACAGTACCTTTGTTATCTGAGTTGCACGGGGCACACTGATGTCAAAACACATACTGCCTGCACCCAGTGGCTAAACTTCTTCGCTCGTTTGCATAGAGAGAAAAAAAGTCACTTACTTACTCCATTTAGTGCTAAGTTTTCGGACAACGGCGTAAACCACAGAGCATTATAGAAGTTCTGACACTTGCCTATCACTTCGGCGAACAAGTCTAGTGGTTATTTTTATTTGCTTTCCAGTATGGTGAAGGTCGCGTCAATGAGAACGCACAATTTTCACCTAGGGCAGAATGCTGTAGGTAATCCCTTGTCAATTACCATTAGCCTTGAGCGGAATTGGGCGGCTCACAAACCTCGGATGCAAAACGAACGATCTCGTGAAAGCGCTGTGACGGAAACCGCTGACGCTGCCTCACTGATCTGTTATCGTTATGCTCACTTAAATGTGCATATATTTACAGCGATTGGAAATGGTAGCTAAACAGAAAGCAGCCTGTTTAACCAAGCCCTTGCTGTTTCGCATTCGCTTAGCCCTGCTCATATAGCAATATTGCTCCCATCCAGCGCTACATATATGCAATTGTAATGTAAATACTTGAGGATACAGTTCATTTTGTCTACCATAAAAGGGTTTTTTGCAGGAAATCGGCTGTTCTTTTGATCAACAGATATCCATTCAATAAACAGTTGAAAAGAGACAGTTAGATCATATTTGTGTAAGTATTGCAAAAGTGAGATAAAATCTAAGAAAGATATTACATCACCAAGGTTGTATAAATACCATTAGAATAACTAAAAAGCTGCTCCGGATAGCGTTTGTAAATAGCGAAAATAAGTTATATATAAATATATTATTTAAAATGTAAGGGCGGGACTGTGTTTGTTTGTCTATGTTTGCATACCCTCTATCGTAATTTCATCCACCTTCAAGTTTGGTGTAGTTTAGTTAAATGTATATATATATATGTATATATATATATATATATATATATATATATAAGTTCAATTGATCGTATCAATTTTTTTCCGCAATGCAAAACCAAATCACCCGTCTGAATTAGTTACAGCTGTAAATATCACAGACTATTCTTAGCAAATAGATGTATGTTAGCTAATGGCAAGTACGTAAATTACCATTTACAACACCTATTAACCCACATCAAATACTTTTATGAACCCCAATCGTTTGCTACAATTTGTTACATAGAAGCTAACTCAATCGAAGAAGGTATGAAGGAATTGGATAAACTATCGCGGGTCCTTCAGGAGCCAATACTGGACGACACGAAGATCCGAGAGATGGTGCGTGTGGACAAGATTCCCATTGACGAAGCCCTCAAAGACCTTTTGGCTGTCATTAAGTTCATGACCGTTGAACACCAACTCACTTTGCAATCGCTGAGGATTGTTTCCGTCGCCCTTGAAAAGGTAGAAGTGGATATCATCTATTTAGCATTTATGTTGCAGACGTACACAATATATTTTATGGCTTATCTGTAGATATTGGTAGAAAACCTTATTGTGGGTATTTTTGTACACATTGTAAGTGTAACTCATAAAGTTTAAAACTCGTCGTAGTTTGCGACTTGAATATATCCGCCCATATTCTTTTATCGCATGCAGGACGTGTATCATTGTTTGTTTTCACTGTTCATGCACTGACAGCTCGCAAAGCGTATGCACTTCGCAGCTCACCCGGATGGAGCCCATACTTCGACAAAGGTCGAAGAAGAGGCAGATACTTCAGTGGAACATCACGAACTGATTCGCCGAGCCATTCTCAGACGGATTCGTAGAAATGCTGCCATTTTCGAAAAGTCGTCGCAAGGTATCCTCGACAAGCTTCGTCGACACAGTTGAACCTGCTTAATGTGGCAATAATCCAAACCTACCCATCCATGTTTCTATAACGCAAGGCAAATTCACACCTCGGCTTTAATGTAACTTGAAATGGGTATCGATTTTTTCCTTGCGCTTATATTTTATCGTATTTAGTTGTCGATTGTATTCTCTCTTTTTTTTTTTTTTTTCGAAAGCAGGACTGTGTTCTATTTATTTCTATAATAAACACGAGCACGGTATTCTGGCATCCACTGTGCATTTCTTAGATGCACAGCTGTAGCAGAAACAAACCAAGTGCATGCTTTCGTGTAGCTTATAACTTCATTTTCTCGCAGCAGCTGACGATCCTCTAGTGGAAATGTCTTCTTCTGCTTCCAAAGAAGCTCCTAAAGCTTGGTCACATTCTTCTATTTCATCATCATCCTCCGCATCCTCATCATTCTCTTCTTCAGTTGACCAGGATACTTTACAATCGTCCGACACAGAGCCGTCAAACATTCTCGATGAAGGAATACCTGTTTACTTGACAGACAGTGACAAACCGCGGTCGCGCCGGAAGCGATTTTTCTTTGACTATAGAATGTACTTACCTTGGCTATGGGGCGCTTATTGGGCCGGATATGGATACGGTTATCTTTATCCGTATTACGGAAAAAATTATTACTACTACTACCCCTATTTCTACCACTACCCCTACAGTTATGGTTACTATCCTTATTATTATTATTATTATTATACGCCCGTGACACAGACGACAACAGCTCCCGCGGCGCTTCGTCGACCGCTAAAGAGGGGCAAAAAATAATTTTGCCGTTCTAATGGTTCTCATTTCGTAAAATTGCCGTAGTCATGCGTCTGCCTGTGATAACTTAACACCATGGATTTGCTTGCGAAGTAGGGATAAAACTAAGGGTTACCAACATTTTAACAACGACTATCTGGGAATAATGAAATGTGATTTACTACTATTATTATGTAACACGTTGGTGATAGAATTTGGTGTATTTTTTATAAAATAAACGACGATTTAGACGTTGACGTTGAACGAAACAGTTTCTTCTCAACGATGAACCTACAAATGAGATAACAGTTAATTAAAACAACGTTAAGCTTTCCTTATTTAATGATGTGCACTATAGGTCGATAGAAGGGCTTGAACCAGAGTGCCCTAA
Source organism: Varroa jacobsoni (assembly GCF_002532875.2). Lineage (NCBI taxonomy): Eukaryota > Metazoa > Arthropoda > Arachnida > Mesostigmata > Varroidae > Varroa > Varroa jacobsoni. Next base: position 92,001 of record NW_019213557.1, on the reverse strand, counting down.
GTTCCTCAGTTGAACTTAGCCGCTGTAGTAACAACTCTAACTATATGTGAATCTCACTTGTACAAGACTAAATGTTTTCCTTACATAAAAACATAAATGTCAGCTAGATAGAAATGTGTAATAAAACAAACAATTAGAACGAGTGCTGAAGATAAAAAATGTTTACAAGATTAGTCAAAAATAGCAAACAAATCAAATACGTATGATCGATTATATGATGACCAATCAGTACGATTAGGCTTTAAAATACACTTAAAACGTACTTAACTAGCATTTTCTTAAAGTTTTCATTTTCTTGAGCATACGAGAAATAGGCTCAGTTCAGTGGACCGATGAGAACGGATTCTATTTCAAGTTGGTGCTCTAGTTTTTGTTGTGCTTATGCAGATACTCCTGTTTTCTTACTATCCAAGGAGGACAAGTAAAATAAGTCTGACGATCTGTACTTTTTTTTAATGTTATAGAACAAACATATGATTGTTTTTCATATTTACTTATACCATGAAGATTTGATTTCGACTAAAGTTAGCTTCACTTGATTATGCCATTCATAGGATTCGTGACATGCATCTCCTTATTATCCAACCGTTCGCCCATCCAATAACGTCTCTTTGAATCTAATACCCAAAAAGCCTTCCTATTCAGCTTAATCGTTTGTTCCGCGACTATCATCTTTGACACTTCATTAAAAAAATATTTCAAATATTCATTCATTTTTACAGTTTCCATCCAGGATTTATGACCTTTGAACAAATAGCGCAGATATCGAAATTGTAGATGCGTTTAGGAGAAAATAATCGTAGTCCTTCTTCAGGGCATATACATGTGCGAACTAACATAAGGATGTAACAAACTTATAAAACAAATAACTTGATAGCAAAGCAAGGCTACTGCATAATACAGAAATGAATGTTTCAGCATTTTGATGTATATTTAACCAGCCAATGTAAGCGGCACTTATTTCTGATGCTGGGTAAGGTAAATGTTTCAAGCATGCCACCGGGAGCCGATCTTAGAGCAGTGTAACGCACAGAGGACACCTTGGCCAAAATGGCCCGTTTGAATAACGTATTGATTAAGATGATTTGATGGTTCCTGAGATGCTTGGTTAGGAAACGTCGCGATTTTCCCCATCCAAGATTAGTAGATTCTTTTTTACGTTAGCATCGCGTTTAAACGTTGACTATGGTCATTTGTGACCACTTGCGGCGTAATTCGCGAAAACCAAATGCAGACTGTTTGAAACAGACCCCTCGTTGTTAGTTTCTGCCTCACAGGGCGTACGCTACCCATAATCCGATACTTATTTCCCTTTATATGACACTAGCAGATCGTCGCGTTCGCGTTTCTTATCGACCAGCGTAACGCAGCGATTGAGTGTTACCCTTTCGCTGTAATGCAATACCAAGATCGTGATCTATGACTCATAGACTAATCTGAGGTGGATAACAGATACCGTCCCACTACATAATCTGCACCGCTATCATAACGCATAAGACAATAAAAGGCTAATCATATTGGCCGTATCGGCACCTATATTTGATATGTATCTGATCTAGCACCCTTCGCTGGCTTATCAAGCGTCATTCAATTGAGACAGCGACCCTTGTTTTACGGAACGCAACGTGTCGAAAATTCGTTAAGCGGTTTAGCTATGCGCGATCATCTTCCGCCCCCTGACGAAAGTAAGTACCAGCGATATCGCATTTTCGTTCGCTACTTCAGCCCTTAGTTATCAATTCAAAAGTACCACCTCTTCGAACTTTGTCAGATGCACATTTCGATATCGGGAAAACCATTCTGATATTGTAGATAATCATGTTGTCGAAGCTGTTTGACAAGAGACTACATTCGTTTTCGTTGCGTTTAATACACGTCGTGCATGATTTTATTTTGGACCGAGCAAATGAATACATTATTATCTTGCAAAGCGCACCTACACTCACTTTTGGCTTCAATCAACACTTGTTTTTGTTCCAGAAACTTCAACTTATGATTAGGTGAACTTTAACGTTTGCTCAGTGGGATAGTAGGTTTCCGATAATTAGTTCACCTGGGCTCGATTCGGATAGGAGATAGAGGATATCCATCGACTTATTATGTACTTTCTTCTTGATGAAAATCTATCGATCACTTGCTATTATTGTACCCGGTCCCATGAATATACTGAACAAACAATTCTCCATCCTGATATAATGGATGAGCATAGCCAAGGGAAATCAAGGAGTCTTTAAATGGCTGGTCGCTTTATGCCACTTGACGAACTGCACCCGTGGATCACTCTGGTACGCGCGCCAGTTTGTATATTCGTGGCTTTTTTTGACGAACTCCCGTACGGCTTTGTAGCGCGAATCTGCCCGCTGCTGATGCTTTTCTATTACTCCGATTTGAAATCGAAACAGGTCGTCAAGTACGCCAGCGTGCAACTTCTGTAGCTCCTCAAGATGTTCACCGCCGAAATGTTGAGGAGGTAATATTGCTGGGAACCACCAATCGGGAACTGTTGTCGACCTTGACGATGCCAAACTTGTCGATTTGGACTTCTTCAGAGTTCGGAGAAACGAGCCCTCTCCCGTTGCTGGTAATGTCCTCCCGTCACTGCAGGTTCGCTTGTGTTGACCCGTGTCTAGGCTTTTCGATCGAATATACTTCGAAGAGGTACTCTTCATTTTGGGAGTGGACTTTTCGAATGTATCGCTGTAATCTTCAGCAGCATTTTTCTCGTGCTTAACTGTTTTGGTCGATACAGTTTCCGTAGAAGTTTTCGTTGTGGTAGATGTTTTATTTGTACTATCACTAGCAAGCTTCGCTGTCGAGCATTTAGCTGACGTATCCTTCTCGCCAAGTCCTTCAATGTCAGGTTTGGATTCGTTTTTCGACGCTGAACTCTCTGTCACAGTAGACGAAGCATTTTTCGTGGAACCTGTTCGAAGCCTTGCCGATTTCACCCGCGGAGATGGGGTTCGCTGGGGTTCTGGAGACGATGACGGAAATGAATGTTGGCAGTTCTTGTGGTACGGGCTTGGCGAACGCCGGATTTGATGGCGTCCCACGTCGGGGCTTTTAGTTTGAGATGACCTGGATTTACTTTCAACACCGGTCTTTTGTCGAGGTGGACTGATGGAAATCGTAGCCGAATCATTTTGTCTTCTCACCAATTGTGGACTTCTAGGGATTTTGCTTGGTATTGTCTGTCGATCGCTAAACGATACCTCTTTTTTACTGTTACTTAATGTTGGTGAAGAAGTGGGACTGCCCGATTTGTTTTCCGCCTGCGATTGTCTTCGCTGTCTCTGACCAATTCCAAGGCCGGCGACCTTGTTCAATAGAGCAGCCGCACGTCCACTTCGTCCAGCAACTAGTACTGAAGAGTCCACTGCATTTGACGATATATTCCCATCTGCTGCCTTACTTTCGTAGATAAAACTATCGGCGCTTTGTGCAGGTTTAGGTATTCTAGATAGTGAGTTAGTACGTTTACGAAGCTCTTTGAGGTAGTTTCGAAGTTCGGATGAATCCGATGAACTTTCAGCCATTTTGACCTGTGCGCTTTTAAAACTAATTGAATAAAGGTTGAGCCTAGCACGCAACTGTACGAAACGAACGTACTCTCAAAAAGTCATATTTTCTCAACAAATATGACCTCATTAACATGTTTTACTCCAACAGGGCTATGGCTAACTATTGTATAGTAGCTCCCTATGCTATGATGTCGATGTGTGAGGACTTCGTAATAATCTATCTCACTCGAAAATGACCAGAAATGACAGACAGCAACTCTCCTGTTGATGGCCTTGTTGCCATGGGCACCCTCCGCTTGCTAGGGCCCATACAGGCCCGCCCCCGTTCTTTAAAAGTAATGGAGTTCTTCCTAGCACGACCTAATAGATACACTGGGTCAGGCATGGCACTCATGCCGCCTTGATGTTGTCAGATATATTGATTTCTATCAGCATTTTCAAGACATGTGCACTGTGTTTTGGTTGTGTGCAGATGCCTTTCATTGACTATTTTCCACTAATATGTGCACCGTTAGTCTTAAATAATGTGTCTTCATGTATATATATACGAATGATCTGATAGCTATGGTGCAAGATAAAATTTCTAAAACTCTTCCGTCTTCAGTACGTTTACTCAATTCTATTGAAACAGGCACAATTGTTTTTTTCTTTTGCGTAACTTTGGGACGAGGCGTTATCGGCGCTCACTTTGGTTTTCGGCGGCATTCATTTCAAACCAGATCAGCCATCCGGCGCGGGACCGTTGTGTCCCCCAAAATGTGCTGCTCCGTCGCCTCTTTCGCTCCGCTTCGCCTGCGTCAACAAACACAGCTGGCCGACGGAAAAAGTAACGGAAGTCGTCGGTAGCGACTGCAAAAGCCCAGACTCCGACAACAAACTCGACCGTGAGCGGGACTGTCGCTCCGACAAAGGAGCTAGCTAGCTAGCTAGCCATACCGTAGGGGAGCAACCATTCAAAAAAGAACAGACGGCATCTGGCAAAAGACACTTATCGCGTCGCTTAATTATTCGCCTCTGTCTTAGTGCGCGAAACAGCGGGGCCTCGCTCACCATGGTTATAAAACCACGGCGCCGTCGCGAACTCGGCATTGGATAAACGGTCGAATCGCCTGCGGTGATGCTTACGATGATGGGCAAGGAAAGTCTGCACAGACCCGTTTGTACTCGACAGTTGTAAAAATAACAAAAACACAACTACAAGGGCAACGACAAATAGCCATTAAGAAAAAATAACTTTCAAAAGATTTTGGAATGAATTGGAAACAGCTATAGCATCAATCAGACAATAGATACGGATAATAATTTGTTCATGTGCAAAGAATAGATGTATATCAATGAAGATCAACGCATTGGTACTTCCGAAGATCGTCAGAGAAAAGGCCACATGAATTATACACACAGTAGGTGTAACGTCGAGGACAGATGAGAAATTTGCTAGAATCGTCGCAGTTGGCTGTCGCTTGTCAATCGCACACCATCAGTTGCAGAACTGATAGAGAGAGGAAAAATCCGAATCATGATGATGGAGCCCCGTGAGAGCGTCAGCTCGGCGCTTTCCGAGGAGTCGGATTTGGTCGTGGGTACTGGTGCACTCAGGTCTTCTGAGTCCGCTGAATCCGTTGCGAGCCGATTGCAAGCATCATGTAAGTACGCTAGCTGTGGTCGCCAAAGCTGTGAATAAAGATGAGTGCTCTAGAGAAAAGTACTATGTTATCTTATAGGGATAAACGAACTCAGATAATCTCAATAACTAATCTTAAACCGAGCTGTATGTACAGGTTTCGGCACAAACTATGATAGATAGGCGAATGTGTACTGGTATAATTTTTCATTTTAATGAAACTTGCCATGCGTTGGTATACAACCAACGTTTTAAAACAAAATGATATCAATTGTTGATCGACTAACTGTCAATCTATTGAGAAATTAAGTGCATTTGAGTGCACCTAAACGCTTAACGACGACGACCACTTTACACTGACTTAAAAGCCTCTTACGATGACGAAAATTTTGCCAACCAAAAGTCCCTAACCTATTGAGGCGACGCTCTAACTGATGTAACCCCACTTTACAATCCTATAAGTAGGTCTTATTCTATTCATAATACGTTTAAGTCAGTGCTAAGAAAATCAAATAGAGGTGTGATATCTGAAAATTCAGAGATTCGATCTTCTGTGCATCCTGGCAGGGTGCCAGTCTATCAATCTAGAAACGATGGTACATGCACGTTTAGGTTTTTCTATAGCTTGATACAAGTTAATTTAAGTTTTTTGGTCATACAACGAAGCACTTACGCTTGTGTACGTTATGCCGCAACAAAATTCAGACGAACGCGTCCATGTTGTTACTGCCTGTAGGGATTCCCGAAATTTTAGAGAAGAGAAACATGTTGATGCTACCCTCAAACAGTCGTCAGCAAGCAAGGTTAAGCGTGACGCGTCACTTAGTTGGAACCACTATTACGTAAGCGTAATTTAGCGAAAGCTAGCTTTGATTATGAAAAGAACTATATTACAGTACGTGATGACACTCATTTTCGTTTTTAGCTTAACTCATACGACGCTCGTCGTATAGCGGGCAAATTTAGCGGGAAACGTCAAGCATAAAAGAGGTTAGTAGATGTTGGCGCATTATAGTGTGCTAAAATGCGAAGTTGTTACTGGACGCGCCGAACGAGCTATATTATATGATGCGGGAAATTGTCTGTGCCGTTTGGCCCACGTGTGCCAGGGTCACGATGGGAAATAGTCAAATATTTACTGTTAACATTGCCATGCCCAATGCGCGTAGTGCTTCGCGTACGCACAAGCCGGCATATGTTAACTCGTGCATATTTCGTGCCAATTTTGCGGTTAACCGTTATCCAATTCCAAGTCCTTTGCTCGACTTGTCCCGCTCTTGGGCAAAGTCGTACACGAGCAAATGTCCCAAAGCGTCGCCGTTCGTACCACGGGACAGTTGACAGCAGTCAGCTGTGCTGTGAAATTTATTTTAAATCCTATTGTCGTTTATAATAATAGTTGCATTAAAAATGGTGATCAAACAGGCTCATCAATCGTCTTCAAGCATTTACGACGATCCTTTTGAAGTCGAATGTGAGGTTATTTCTAGCTCAGCGTGTTTATCGACTGTTCACCAGAGTCAAGAAGTAGCTGTTTCTACTAACAGAACTCTGTATACCCGTATCGTGAACTTTGTACGAGAGAAAATCGTGACCCGTGAATAAATACAAGAGTATTCATTCACAGAAACACAAGGTCAAAACAAGCTCTTGTACAAGCAATGGTGCCTATTACACAAGCGGAGTTATTTATGATTGAAACGACTTAGACGCCCTGTTATGTTATAGTAGGCCTTTTACACAGTACAAGATTAGTGACCGCCCGTTAGAAGCAATCCAAAACCGATATGATATTTTTGTTATGCGCCAACACAGGCCGAACGCTTCATCTACACAGCAAGCTCTCTAAACTCCGTTTGCCAATGCCCAACCTTGGTAGGGTTTAAGTGTGGACGTTTTTTGTGTATCGTCTTGGGCAGGTATATGGTCAACAAAGACTCGACTATCGACATCCGATTCGACGGAGCGAGGTGCTGGCGCAGACTACGAAAGTCTGGAAGAATATATTCAACTTCGGCGGTGCCAAGAAAAGCAGGACGTTTCGTTTGAGGTGGTCGAGGCAAAAATTGTCTGCGATGAAAAGACAAAGAAATTTGTCATGTACACTCTAGCAATTAAAAGGTTGGTAGACCAGGCTGCTGCAGGTTACGCTTTGTTCTGTGTTAAGTGCTGAGCAAAATTGCCTAGACAACCCAGGTGATATTGGACTTTTCAGTATACACAGACACACACACAGAGACACATATACATATGCTGAAAAATGTAGTTTCAGTTAACTCGAATAAATTTTTTTTGCTTTGAAGAGTAATAATACGTTTCTTGTCATAATTGTATCTTATAATTTTTATTAAGTAGTATTTTCCAATGACGTTGGAATATAGATTAAACTCATTACATTAAATATCGAATATATCGACTGTTCCTTCAGACCAGACAGCGTTGGAAGAGGGGTGGAAACCGACGCGGGTGAGGTAGAAAGAAGGTATTCGGATTTTTTGGCACTTCAGGAAGCGTTGAGAAGGGAACAACCTGAACTTATTGCTAGCATAGCTTTCCCTCGAAAAGCTCTGATGGGTAATTTTACTTCGGAGGTGATCGAAGCGCGCTGCCACGGCTTTGAGTAAGTAAACGAATGCATATTTAAGATAAATCCAGTCCATTTCTTTTGTGGTTAGGATTGCTTAGTACGCATCATACACCATTCCTAAAAAAAAAAAAAAAAAAAAACTAGTTTTAATAACTAAAGTAAGGTATAAGAAAGAAACAGTTTTCTTCAATAATTACAAATCATAATGATGAAGCTATTGTATCCTTTGAAACTGACAGTTTGTTAAGTTTAATGTGATAGTTAATAACGTTTATTTTGATGACGTTCAAATAACAGGGACTTTGTTACCGAAATCTATTTGCACAAGCAACTGCGGCTATCGCCGGTATTTGCCGAGTTCCTGTTTTCGCGAGACGGTCGCCACGGCCACCAACTGATGACGCAAGGTGCTTTCCGAGAAGCGTCTCCAGTACTGCTCAACTGTCACCGTGTCACAGAAAAGCTGTATGGATTGAAGGACCCCGTAGCCTTCATAGTCCTCTGCCTCGTGGTCGCTTGTTTGAACGCATGCGATGATGTCGCACATGCACTCAAGTACGCCGAACTGGCTGTGTCTGCGGTACGAAAGTTTCTCGCTTATGATTACTATTTCTGTTCTATTATCTAGGCACGCTGAACATAAGCCATTAAATATCTAAATTATGCAAATACAATGAATCACTGTTGTACTGGTCTATTCTCGATTTGAGAAGAAAAACAAACTGAAGAAGTCTAGAAAACTCTAGGTGGTTGAAGAAATTAGGCAAACAAAAAATCCGTAGGCACATAGTTGCGCTATAAGTACTTGGTTTAAGTGACACTGATACTTTGAAAACCTTTATGTGTGGTGTCAATATTATTATTTTACCGTTAGTAACTGTCATAATTGCCCTTTGTTTTTTTTCAAATAGTGCCCTAACCGTGTCGCATATAAAACTAACGACTATCTGTTTTTTTACCTGTGCTATTATTGTTGATATGATCTTATTACATCTTCGTATCATCTTCTATTCTGTCAGGTGTCTAACCACGAGCACCGCAGCGATATTGCCATTCCACTGTTGATTCTCTCGTTACGACTGTTTTCTACCGCTGGCCGGAGTCGTACACCGGTTGAGAAGGCGCTCCGGCGTTTTGAAGAGCTAGGACAGCCAACAGTGAATTTACCCACGTTACTGGCAGTTGTTCTACGAATCGACATCTCTACTGTGTTTCCTTCACCCCCGAACGGCGGACTTAACCATACACCGTAGCACCGGGCCAGCTACTGGTGCCTGTGGCCGCCAGCTTTGGCCTGATCAGGTCAAAGATGTATGTGGCGATGATAGTGCCGACGATTTTGTTAATGGTGATAAGGGCAAGTCGCTCTTGCCACGCGCCTCCAATAATACTGGCCACCTACCGCATAACAGATTTAGGACACCGCGACGTTGTCGACGTGACTGCTAACGCATACGATTCCTTCATTGTCGTGACCAGCAACGACATACCATCAACAAGGTCACCCGTAACTCTAGCCAGGTATCTGGAAGCAGGCAACGAGATATAATAAAAAGAGCGACGTTGACTTAACCCGATTATCGGGATTTCTAGTCACTAGTTATACTTCTAGTTATACTTGACACATGTAAGTGGTACACACCGAAATAAATTGATCAGGACGTGTACATTAGTTGAAGAGGAAGCCGGCTGAAGGGATCTTGATTCATTGTGAATCCGTACACAGTAGGGTAGCTACTCTACAGGTATCCATAATGAACAGACAGAAATGCAGTAGCTAACCATGAACTTAGGATCGAGGTGGATAGCAAGTCCATGGCTGAGTGAAGGAATATGATAAACACTACTTTTACTAGTAATTAAGCATACAAGACGAAGATAACGGTCATATTGGAAGGTGTGAAAGGCGAACATGCAACGGTGAGCGGATAAGTTTTCCTCAGCACCCCTATATGCGTGTACAATATTTGACCAATCTGCAAGATACGCCGGGTAGCAAACATAATGCTGAAACGATTGCATATTGCATACTGCTGATTTATCACCAAAAGTAGTAGGGGGTACAGAATAGAACTGAAGGACCCGCAATTTCAGCACTCTGTAGAAAACAACAGCAAAGGTATTCGCTGGCGGCGTAATGTTATGTTGAACACGTTTATGTATCTGTCCAGTACAGCGCTGTGAGGTTTGACGATGTCGCTTTCTGCGGCTCAAATCAATAACCTCCTTTATTCTGGCTATGATTTAACACACTAAGTAGTTCGTAAAAACGTTTTCGTTGAAAGCGTAATACACCAACTCACCAAATCAAACATGACAAACAAATAAACCAAACTATTAATAACACTGCTACTACTGATACAAACTCAGACTTTTCTGACTATACACATATATACCTGTAGTGGTAGGGGTGTTCCTATAATGAACACTGTCGAGATTTCTGGCTGTATCGAAGATATGTTTTACACAATCATTGAGTGCTGGTACATGCACGACTTATAAACGAGGTTCCAAAACCTCGATTTACCTCGTAGATATACAAACCCACATCCACGTGTGAGACCGTTGACTTCAATAATATGCCCTTTTTCTGTCCAAAAACGTTGACATCGATTGGTTTTCTGAGGATTGTAACGATTAACGACTGACAGCCATGGAGTATATCTATAAAAATACTGCACAGTCACTGAGACGAATATTTTATTGTTTGAGCACGAAATACCGCTATACGAGCACAAGGAAAAAGGGCAATTCACCAGGGAGATTCGTAGAAACTAAACCCTCCTGCCACATCCAACAGCATATTATTACGTAATGTTCCAATGAAAGAAGTCACCCCAGGAGTCACTTGCGAAGGATAGTCGCTTTTAGGAGTCTTTCAGGAGCTTACAATCATTAGTCGGACGAAACCCGGAGAGAGGTACACATAGAAAAGATAAAGGCGGTATCAGCCTTTGAGAATGTCCATCTTCGGCATGATAGAAAGGAAACCGTGGAAAATTAAGTTACGTTTGCTGAAGTTTACTTGTCTAAGGCGGCACCGTTTCCCAGACATTCGAGACAATGATTTTAAAACCGTTATGAAGAAACAGCTACAGGTGTATCACGCAAATGTTTCTAATAACAGAGTGTAAAGGACCGAAATAGGTTGAGAGTAGGCAAAATGCTTAAGCAACAATCTCAACTACTATACATATATATATATATATATATAACGACAACGAGTTCAAAGGGAGTTGGGTTTACAAGCATTTGAAAAGTTTTTTTTTGGGTACGAAAGGCATTAGGCCAACGTACATGTACGGAGCAATTTTAGAAAGTAAACAAAAACGGCTATTTCGGCTTTGGTTTTTCAAAATCTCTAGTTATAACTGGCTCAACTGTGAAGAAATATAGAAGACGGTTGTTTCGTAGAGTTATCTGGAGCCCTCAACATCTCACCGAACAGTAATAATAGTCCTCTAGTTCGCGCAGATACCTATTTGCGAGAATTTCGTTGTATTCGATATTAACGTTGGTCAATCGTTTTTATTATTGTTTTACTAGGTACTGGACTTAGCTTCGCACTCGGCCATTGAGTCGTAAAGTCATGACTGCAGGTGGCATTGTTTGTCGTTGCCAAATCCTTGTAGGAATCGTGCAGTTTTATGTTAACATATTATATATATATATACACACACACGCATTTGAGGCGTACAAAGTTCACATGGATCTTAGTCGAAAGACGCTGAGATGAGAGAATTACTCAACCATACAGTTTTGTGATTGCAATCGTTTTGAGTGATGGCGGTGATAACAGTGCTGAAGTATGTGCTTATAGCACCCGTGTAGAACCTTATCCAGAACGTCGACTTGAATTCAGCGAATGAATAGTTGACGCGTTTATGTAGGCCAATTGCATGGATCTGCTAAGAGGTTTTGAAGGATCGAAAAAAGGTGACCGTTAGGGATACAAATATATATATATATATATATAAGGGCCACGTTAATCGGCAATTAAGTAGAGAGCGTCAACTAGCGACATCTCGTAAAACACGTTTTTCGAGGACGAAGCTAACAAACGTGCAGGCCCGAGGTCTTTTTGGCCCAAAAACCTCAACTGGATTAAAAATGAGGGCTATGACGAAGGCAGGAGCTTGAAACAGTGAGTTTCATGTTGATCTAAATGTGGTCATGCAGACAGGAGCCTCATTTAACGATAAAGTCAACCTGTTAGAGAAAGGGGAGCACATAGCTCACTATTAGGCACACGAATGCTTTCGACCATAACGCGGATTTGTTATCTAATGTACTTCAGGCAAGCATAATGACAACGCCAGGCCTCCCTAGGCAAAGCTAGAATTATCCAGCTCTAAGGATAATCCTACGAGAATATTTGGACAAATAGTTCGCCGCCTTAGATGGTCACATTACAAATACTACCGAGTTCTTGTGATGCCTCGCAGATACCTAATCTGCATCAGTGAGCCGTAGTCGTTGATTTACACTTGATCCGATCCCACCTGCGGGGGGGGGGAAGCGGACCAAAAACGAAGTTAATATAAACTACTAATAAAATATCACTGACACGCTTACGATGTCTATCCGAGATAGTTTTCAGTACAACGATAATCGGAGATGGAAAAATCAGAGAGATAAACGGGAAAGCAAAAGAGCAAAAAGGGGCTCTTGCACACTGTCTTACTGAGTAGCAATGACAAGTTCGATGATGATATTGGTTTTGATGACGATGGCGAATACATGAAGACGCTAAAAAAGAACGATGTTCATGTACAGAGGCGTATGCTTCAGCGTATTACATATTGTTGCAATATTGATTACCGAAAAAGACAGCGGGATCGACGAAAGAGGTGGCAGCACGGCGAGTAAGCAGACAGTCCAGTGAGCTTGTAATCATCAAAATGTTCCTATTCTATATTAAAGATCGAAAAATAATAAAGGCATATTTTGCTTACTGTTGACTGGCGTTTTGAGTTGACGTATAGATAAGAAATGTACACTGTGTGGCCTCGTACTACGTGAAAGTTATGGCGCAAGCTCTTCTCTCTGTTTACCTATCACTGCAATACGAATCCGCGTTAGGCAGAGTTCATTTTGAAAAGATTTATCTTAATTGGCGAACCCCGCAAGTCAAATACCGATATATTCAGAGACGCTGTTTACCTTTTTTCGAGGTCGCACGATATAATACGGTATCCACTCATTACGGAATTGAGTCAGTAGATCGTCTAGTTGTTTGGATGTGTTATTTAATAATTAGATGATTTTAATTAACAAAACAGGACTGCCAATGAACACGCACCTACCGAGACGCACAGCGTACTGGAAGCTTACACGCCCCCGATTAGCGTGTCTTTTTCTAACGGAGTTCTCAGATATACAGCAGAAAAGTCTGATTTTGAAGTCACAGGGGTGACCCAAAAGCTATTTGGTTTTCGTCCAACCATATTTTAGATCTTCATTGTTCATTCTCTAAGCAAAAAGTTTTGATTTAATTTACCTACAGCTGCGCTTGTCGTTAATACCTAATAGCATCCTTCTTCATTGTAGACGCCGCTAGTTCTCATCGTCTAAACAATGTTTCACACAATTAGGGACTTTTTCTGAGACTTCGTTCAGTGCAGATTGATTCAAGGCGTAAAAATATATAGGAAAGCGTCCCAACAAACGCACTGACAAAGCAAGACAGAATGTATAGTTTAAAACGAAAAAAAAAAACGGCAGCAAAATATTTTTTTAAATTCTAATTAAATTTTATTTATTTAATTTTTTGTAACTACTGCAGCCGAGACACAACACCGAGATCAAACAGAAAGCAGGACATCAGGCCAAACAATAGTAACAGAAAAAGTTCCCACCGAAATCTAATTTCGAAGCGTGAAACGTCTCTTTAGACTTGTGTCTGCCTTCGGCCATAGTGTACATGCACGTGGACAAAGATAAATCCGTTACATGGAAGGTCGTTTGTCTAGAATCATTCCCTTTTTTTTGCTTAGCCAACACATGCCCACTTTATCACCAGTGAACAATACAGCAAATTTAAATAAAATTGATTTGTCTTTCGTCAATGTCGTCTATTCACGCCCGATGAACAATGCAAGGAGAAGTTGTGCCGTGTCGGGGACGGCAGTGCAAAGCGTATCGACAGGAAATCCTCTTTTTAGCGCTACCATTGGCCGACCATCATCGGCTAGTCCACAAGTGTCCTGTGCGATTCAAGGTTATGGTGCGATCGTCTCTGTCCGTAAAGCCGTGTTCGCAGTCTCAATCTGCCCTCTACCGGAGTTCCCCGGCTGCTGTGCTTATGCCTGCCGTTAGCATCGCCATCACCGCGCCACGGCGGACGTTCCTCTTGGTCCCAATTGTCATCGTCGGGTTAATGCTGTCTTATCTTGCCCCCTTCGAGTCCCGCTTCACAACCAGCCCGCTTTTCCATCCAATGCGGCTTGCCCGCCGCTGCTGTCTTGATTCGCTCCGCTTGTAGCGCTGCGCCATCAGTGGCGCAGAGAGAGGGAAGATCTGCCTTTGTGGTGTGCCTACTGCTACAAGAAACAGTGACCGATGGTGGGGACTGTTCCGCGCACTGCTGCGTACCCTCTTCGTTTTCTCGCTTAGCCTTAGACGCAACTATGGGCGCTGGCGTTAAGCGTAGCGTCGTGTTAAGCGCTCAGTTGCGGCCACCACCTCGACTGCTAGCTACTGCTGTTATTGGCGCCGCTGCTGCTGTTGCCGCTTCCTTCCCGCCTCTGCCGCGGCTCCGTCGGCGAGTGATGCTAAGTGGTAAGCGGTAAACAGCAGTGTTCGTTCGCGGTAGCAGCCACATAGGGCAAATACAATAACGAGTGTTAGCAGTCGCTAACGTAGAGTGCAACGTGCAAAGCTAGCGCCGTCATCGTCGCTGCGGTGCGCTGTCCGTCTGCCGTCGGTGGCCGATCGACCGTTGGTGGAGTTGATCGGTGCTGGCTTGCGCACGCTGGGAAGCTCTATTAAGAGGGGACTCGCGACCGTGATTGCGATTAAAACGTGAACAACGGCGATCGAGGAACAGTCGCGTCGTGCCAGCCGCCCCCGTCGCCGTCGACAGCCGTAGCAGATAGACAGAGACAGGCGTCAACAAATTGTTCTGTGCAGTACAGTGATCAGACCCGACACGCATGGGTAGAGCGACAGACAGATAGACCCAGAAAGTGAATTCTACTGGAAAAGAGACGGAAGGCTAACGCAAATGTTTTCGTCCTTTTTTCGGCTGTTCCGTTTTGTGTCGTTGACTCGTCATCATCAGTGTGCCGTTGTCCTGCGGCTTCGCTTGAATGCTAATACTCCGTCAAATGACGAATCTATACCATTGGCGCTGACTGCCAAAAAGGCGAAGAAAATGAAGATAACGCAAGACGATTATGAAGGAAAGCATTGTTTGTTGATCAGTAACTAGCGATCGAGCGAATCTAGGCTAATACAGCGGTCAGCCACAGCTCAGTAGACGGTACTGCTGTTTTGATTGAGTGCTCCCGTGAATTTATCGGCGAAAAACGCATCAGCATCGTTGATTACTGGTTGGTGAGTGACAGTGTCGTGTGAGCGCCGAGTGGCTACGTGCTGGTCTACGACTGAGTTCATTAGCTCATCCTCCGAGCCTGTCAGGTTTCGCAGTTGCCTAGTTCCGCAGATCCGTCGATCGTGCTGTGGAGTCCGGTACTATCGGTACTGTCCAGCTGGAAGAGGCCAGAAAGAAACAAGAAAGGCAAAAGCCTCACTGGCTATGAAGATAGAATGCCACGATCGTGTCGTATGATCTGTAGAAACACCGAGGGACGGAAATAATGCAAACTTAACAAAATTCGACGCACAACGAACGGCAGGCGACGCCATTCGCTAGTCATAACCGTACAGTCGCTATTCTCGCTCATAGGTCTACCACATACGCACAAAGGCTCCATAATAGTAACGCTGTTTGATAAGTGGGCAACGATGGAGAGATCCCGGTAGCTATTTGACGGCAAAAGGAGCAGCTCAGACGACGAATCAAGAACAACACCGCAAAAATAGAATGCGCCATAACTGTCGGCGTAAAGGGTATGCCACCGTCACTTTTCTCGCTGACTTCGTCGACGATTAGCTCCTCCGTTCGTGAATAGGATAAACAGAGTCTCTAACAAAGTCCAGTGAATTCTTAGCCATCAGCAACTATTAGCCCCTCCGAAATACATGAGCTTGCAATTTCGAGAAGATCATACGAATTGGTTGGTGCTGTGATCGTGATGAGTTTTAACAGAAACTTACTGGTACAACTAGATAATAGTATTCTAATGCTAGCACTAGCTTCGCTGATGCGATGCATAAAGCCTTGACGTATATAGAAGTTGGTAATTGTGGTACAAAGTAACAAATAAGAAATTTGTTGACTTTCGTAGTAACAGACAGCCAATTTCTGTTTGCTGATCGAGCTAAGGCGTTCTCGGAAAGAACAGAGATTTATTTATGTTTACCTTCGCCACATTTGTACGGCACATACGTATGTGTTCGTAATAATTATTACGCTAATTGTTCCTATCGTCCGATCTGCATTTAACATCTAAACATAAAATTTCAACAGCGGCTCAGTCGTCGTATGGCGTTGTGCGCGTCGTCCAGTCAGTGCGGGACAGGCCTGCGTTCTGTTGTCGTACTCAATGTGATTCTCACTAAGAACGACGGTGCTCCACATCGGGGGGTCTAAGCTCACTACAGAGAGCAGTGCTTAACAGTGATAAACTAGTCTGTTGCTCACGTTGCGACATTCGCGGATCTGCCGTCAATATTTGCCGTCTTTATCGTGTGTCCTTCCTTTGCTACATATGAAATCTCTGAACAAAAGCAAATCTGCTAATAAACTCTACGCGCCCTTCTCAACTGTGTCATCGTCAGCTCGACTCCGAAAACGCATTGCCAAAAAAAATGGGTTCGCATGCTGCCAGCACATCTACGACCAGCCTCTCTATTTATTTACCTTACTATAGAATAGTTTTCACTGGTGAGGTGTAGCGGCGTTCATTAAGTAATGATAAAAGTTGTTATCCGTTTTGCGGTATTAGGTGAAGTGGTCTGACTGGACAACCGATCGGATTGGGCTGTTTGTTCGAAGGTAGGCTTTCGTGGTCATAGCAAGCAGGGTAACGGATACTACCGGAAGATTACCGCGAAAACTCCATAGATTGGTTCGTTCGTTAACCTAACCGCTGGCCGCTGCGTTCCCCGACATTAACACTAGCTAGCGCCATACGAACGGAGGCATAAGCATGTTGCCATCGCACCACTGCGGTACGAACAGCGTCATTATAAGCACTGCTGTGGTAAGGCGCCGCAGCAGCGTCGAACACCGCGGTCAAACTATCGGCAGCAGCAGCCGCCGCCGCCGCCGGTAAAAGACAGTAAACAGCTGCAATCGAATTTAGCTCTAAGAAAACGTTGACAGCGACGGTAACAACAACGTAAGGGGACGACTAGCAAAGCCGTTCGAAAAGAAATGTATACCACAGAAAGGGTCAAGCGAGCGAGACAGTTTCATAAGCTGTCCCCTTCTTCGCTTATAATCTAGCCAACTAGCAAGACCCGTTCCGCTATCGGCGAACCGGATGCACTAACGTAGGATTTGTACGCTAATAAAGAATCACACGAAGTTACGTGGACGTGAAGTTCATTGAAGTGAAACAGGCCATCGTTCAGGAAAAACAGACAAACATAGAGACGGCAACCATGGAACTAAGAAGAGCATAATTGAAGAAACAATCGCGGGTAAAGGTACTCTCCATGGTATATATGGGCCATTCGACAGAAGAGCAGTGTCTGAACAGCACAAATTCAAATCGAACTGCGAGCGGCTTTCTAGCAAGTCTATCCGAAAGCACGTTGTGGGCGATTTTCGACAAAATAGAAAGAGATACAATTTGTTCCCAGTGTGAAACGCATGCTGACTAAGGAGGCCATGTTATTCCACGACATTCGCCTCATAACGGAATCGATCGCTGGTGAGGTGTTGCGATTATTGCAACAGCCTTGTTATCAGAATCGTCATCAGACATCGGGGAATTTTCTCTGCAGCGAGCGGAGCTGATACTCAATAGCAGTAGTAGACGGCTTCTCGGTGCTCTTGAAAATCCCTTATCTGGATAAGTGGCTATATAAAAGTGCAGAGGGTAATCGCGGTTGAGGCAACTCGGAAACAACTGCTACAGTAACAGCTTCAGCTAACCAAGATCATCAGCGACCTTGCCCTCAAATGATGGCGTGCTCGCTCGTCGTTATTGACCCTCATAGCAGTGAGTAATCTGCATGACGACAGCAACAGCAACAGTAACAGAGATTTTGTCTTACAGAAACAAAATCGTAACCGCTATCGGTGGCATCAATGCGCTTGCTATAGCTGAACGTGATTGCAATATTTTTGGTAAACAGCAGCGTCCTCCGTACAACGAGGCAACTAGAACAATGTCGGTGACAAACTGACACAAAGGGATCAAAAAGCAAAAAATGAAACGCAAGCCACAGTGTTGGCATCGTTAGGTTGTTAATAATTGTTGCCATTGTTGTCGGTGGCCTGGCCGTCAGCTCCGGCAGATGTCGGCGGGAGGTTTCCTATCGTCATCGGGACGCGTAAATATCCACCTCGTCGTCTGCAAATACATGTGTTTTTCACGAACCCGCGATGCGCTCTGATCTCACAAATAGTCCTATGTGAATCCCATCCTTCCTAAATCTCTTTTACCCTTTATGTTCAAAGCTGCTACAGCAACTGCCGCAGGTGCGATCCGCGCAGAAGGAATTTGTTCCGGTGTGGAATAAGAAGATCAGCAGCGGCTCACTATCATCTAATCAACTTCTGGAACGAAATTCGGCTTGGGGATCGTGGAACTTCCACGACGGTACGACGAAAACAGGAGAATAGACAGAGTCGTCAGTAGCCACCGTTATTGGCGCGGCCGTACGGTGTGTTTTGTGTTATGTTGATGTTGTCCTAGGCGAAATTACGAGGTTACGGCACATCGTGAATACTCTCGACAGTCTAATATTCTCGTCAAGGTCGTTGTGATCGTGTAGTTAAGATATTATTGAGTTGTAATGGAGGCCGAATTGAGCGTCTGTAATGTCGACGTGCCTCTACTGAAGCGCTGTCTTCAGAGGTTACTCGTTCTGTTCGATTGTCTCTCACAGATCGAGGATGAGCACGATGGCACACTTCGGCTACGTTTATGGACCCACCATAAGAAGCAGGATTCGCTGAAAAACGCGCAGGTAAGAATTTTTTTTTTTGAAGGATTTCCATATTCGTTTGCAAATTTGAGTATATTTAGTATGTATAGAAAGGACTAATGTCAATGGGATGTATTGTTACAGCTTTTTCTACCGAAGCCAGGAACCTTTGATATCCATAGGAAATATAGCCAGTCACCAACTAGTTGTTTATTCAGTAAGTAATTGCTTACCAATGGTCAGCTACAAATGAAATAAATACAAGTAAAAGGTCTTGATACAAACTGACGTCAAGAACATGCTGAATAATGGCAACATTCGTACGCGCCTATTCCGCTTACAAAGTGAAGAGCTTGCTTCCATCAGCAGTAAGTAATGAAATCAGCTCAAAAGAAGAGAAATCGATGAGGTATGGGTACCCCTATTTCCTCAATTTGCTGCCCTTTGAAAAGACAATGAGAATTCGGTGTAGCGTTCAAGTTTAGGTTTGTTTTCGGGTTCGTGCTGTATAAGTACACCTAATAAATGTGGCTGCCATTATTATTAATTAATGATAATTAATTAGTTCGTTAAATATTCTATTAGTGCCGCGCAAAACTATGTTTGATAAGTTGGCAAAAATTAGACGTGCCGTAATGCGCCATACTCGGGTACAGTGATCTGGTATATAGGTCTGGGCGTCAGCAGATTGGCGTAGAGGCTTCACTACCTCCTTCTTTCGTTATACGTCATTACTATTTCGTGCTATACTCGATTCTTTATACCGTTCTGTTTATCCGTCAAACGCGCTTTATGAAGAATTAGCTCTAGGCATGTATTGCTCATGTCACTACCATTTACGTGGAAGTTAGCGACTTCTTCTAATATAGATGAATACATATGTTCTATTACACAATTGTAGGAATCGTTGTTAGTTGCTAGCGTTCTTATTAGTCATAGTGGATGAGTTGAGTTTTCATTTTTGCTAAAATTGTATGTAATTTTTCATTTTTCATTGTCGAGTGCATGAAAAGCAGCGTATCTCTAATATTTTCATTAGAAAATAATCAGTATCATGCTCTCGAATTTACCTGAATAGCATGATGGCCTAATACAGAAGGTAAACGATATATGCAACGTTCACTTCGTTGCTGAAGGCTTTCTGTACTTCACAAGAAACTGTGCCCGTCCAAAATTAGCTGAAGTGCGCTGTTGCTGTTACAGCTAATCAACTTCTATTTCTTACGACTGCCGTAGTGTTTTGTCGTCCGAGCGCACGCGTCTATACATGCACTGGCTGACAGAACGTTCCCAACGGTACAGTCATAGGTTTGTCCGAATGAATGTGATGACCGATCCGGAGGACAGCTAGCGATCTGCAACAACGGCTATCCTTTTTCAGTTGACCTTTTTCTCGTAGCGGACTCAACGGGAAACGTG
>NW_019213557.1:54910-71527 GCF_002532875.2 Varroa jacobsoni | reverse complement strand
ATATAAAGATTACACAAATACACGGTAACAATCTATCATAACAGGAATAATGCTTATCTGTGTATGGGTTAAGGGGTTTCTATCCAGCCAACAGGGAGCGTTCCAGAAATATCGAAGCATCAGAAACGCTGATCTATGTTGACGTTCTATTTGATTTTATTAGCAGTGAATAAATGTGTTCGCTAAATAAATTAATCTCAAAAAGAAATATTAATGGAGTAGAGAACTATTTTACAACGCTTTATGACGATGAGCTGGCGTGAAACCAGTGCCCGCATTCAGTGGTGAACGCGAACAACTTATGCACGAACCCGTTGGTTGTATTTCAGTGCATGGGAGTTTTCTCAGGCTGATATTAGATCGCTAGTTAACGAGCTTTTCATGTATATCTATAAATTGCATGGGTCCCATTAAAAAGTCCTCTCATCACACAGTGTACATACGTAGACACGTGTGGCGTGAGCAGTTAGCACCACCACCATAACAGTCACGTCGATCCTGTTCTTGCACAGACCACAGTATCTATCTAAAAATTAACCCTTTTAAATTGAACCCGTTATGGACCCTTATGGAAATTGCAAATGTTTTCAGCTAATCTGCGTGCTTTATTTTCTTTCGCCTTTGTCCCGTATTGCAGAAGGTACAATTCCAAGCTAACTTCTGTCTGCTTGATTGCTAATTAATTCTTCCAGTTGTATCTCTCCGAGGACTTAATAAGACGAAAGCGCGCGTTAAGCTATTTCACTATGGGGAAAAGTTAGTTTCAGCTCTGGGGAAGAAATTCTGTAGTGCTATATAATACGTAAGCCACGATAGATCAATGTCCTTATTCTAAACACCGGTTTCCTGCCTTTGCTAAAGAAGTAATGAAATAACAGAGGAACAACAATTATTAATACGCCAGAGAGAAAAAGGCTTGTGCTTCTGAAACTTGCCTGCAAAACTCAATAAAATTTGTGCCTTTATCATTTCCAATAGAAAAGTTCAGGCGGCGTGTTCAACCTGTTGTTTTTTTGTGAGAGAACGAACGTTTTTAGTCGCAGGTTGTCAAGGAATTATTCATTGAATTATCGGCACTCTACATTAGTCGCAAAAAAAATATTGAACATTGCAGTCTAGATGCTGTTTTTATTGCTTAACTTACCCAGATGGAACAAGTGGCACTGGGTAAGAATAGCTAGGACATTGATTAATAAGTTAGTGCCTCTTTGGTTTGCTTCAACAGGCGGACTTCTTAGTCGCGTGAAGACTTCTCATGGAATAGTGCTATTACCTCGATGACTTTTTCATTATTGATCCCTATTCCGTGAATTAGTTACCATATTGAAATTGCGCAGAAAAAGACACTAGATATGTAGGTGTCAGAAAGGCAGTAATAGGTCGGTACATTGCAATAGTTCGGAGCATAAATCCAAGTAAAAAAAAATACTCCGCTGCGTTAACTATTAGAACTGCAACATTTTTTAGGGTAGAAGTTGTAATAACAGTTGTAACATAATACGGATCGTTTGGCTGACTTGTATGCGACGGCTAAATATTTTGATTATAGCGTTTGTAACTGCCGTTTGACATTGCTTCTAATGGCTAGAACAAAAGACAAATGCTGTGTCTCCACCCTCCATTTTGAACCTAGATCTACCCACGTGTGATTTAATTAAGTGAATAAAACTGTTCTCAGCAAGCTATTACGAGCGCCCTACGAATGCTCCAAAAACAAATACCCTTAGCACGCATAAGATGAGTCTTTAAATATTACATCGAATATCCATATGTACTGTGTATTTAGTCTCGAGACTAAATGACGCTAGCTACCGGTGAAAAAGCGCGCCAAAATTTAATAATTTTCACTGGAGACACGTAACATGTTTAATCCCAGCCCAGAAAGAAAACCAAAAGTTATTATCGGCGATATTACATTTTCGAAATTATTTTTCTGAATGCGTGTCTATGAAATGGAAACAAATGAATCCGCCCTATCAGTGCTGTAGGTTTTTATATTTTCGGTTACACCTTTTCCCTCTATTTCGATATATGCGTGAATAAAGGTGTACAGGCATATTCGTAGTGTTCTACTCGAGATTTTATGATATTTTACGAAATTAGTGTCGATGCGTTAATTGATAGCAAACATCGCGCTCTCTCATCGTACTGGACAGGCAACTAAGGTACTAGATAGTCGTGTTAGTTTTTTAAAATCTAATGAAATGTTCTTAAAGCATAAACTCATAATAATAATAACTTAAGAGAAACAAGAATAAAAACTAGAGTTAAGCACCTTAGTACTCTCAAAAATAAACTAGTACTAAATCTGTGTGAAATTGAGTTTAAATGGCGGAATTTTAAATCTTATCACGATAAAAGAGCAATTAGCTTCTGCTTCAAATAATCTTCCCGACGCTTGATCTAGACAATAGTACCTCAGTCTGCCGGCGTTTACATTTTCTCTCTCTTTTTTTTTTCTGTTCCAATTTACAACAGTGAGTTTGTTATAATTGTTCCTTGCCCTGTGTTCTAGTGGTTCTTCGCCTCGCTATCGGTAGTCCGTCCCTCTCTATGCCGGCCGCCGCCAGCACTGACCCATCTCTTCGAGCACGTAAATACTACAAATTACTAGCTAGCTCACCTAATGACGAAATGAAAGCGACGCCTGAGGATGATGTTCATGTTGGTGATGCATCCGGGTTGAACTGTCTCGTATGGTTTAACCTTTAGCTAGTATAACGTTCATTTGGACTCGCTCGAACATTGACAGCTGATTGACTGGCTCGACGATAAGCTAGATCGTAAGATCAAGCGTAACGTCGCAAAAACAACGGCTATAGCACGTTTTAGTTTACTTTTCTGTTTAGCATTAATTGAAAAATGATGGCAGTCAGTAGATTACTATGTACGTGGACGTAGTTTGTGCATGCGGTGCGAAATACCCTGAGTAATGCATCTCCTCCTATTGTACATATATGCACATATATTTATGCGTCACAGAGGCTGGTCTGTGATAAGTGTCAAGCGGAGCAAAACTCTATACGACTATTTAGAACCATAAAGTGAAAGTGGTTTTTTGTCGGTAAGACTTTTATGAATTGCATCGTATAACCGTCGATCAGTTCAGCCACTGTCTCTGCACACCGGCCTGTAAGATTTTACGGCCCCACTTCTCCAATGGTAGACTAGTACCGCTTTTAGCAATTGTAAGAACGTTAGCTTGATTATTACAGACATTAAATGGCTTCTGAGAAGTTCTGTAATTTTGTGTTGAACGAATCATCAGTAGCCAGAACGCATTCCTCGTAGCGCAAATGTTATCATTATTATTGTTATATAGCATAGCAATACGATGTGCGCGATACCACACTGATCACACTTGCCGTTGTCTATCGGCAAAAGTTGACTACGTTTTATGAAACTGCACAGTAAAATCAAGAGATACACGGAAAAATAATGCATGTATCAAGTTATAAATACCCTGTAAAGTTAAACCCAAGTGTGGACCTCTTCTAACTAGCCCTAGATTATAAATAATGGTTTTTCAATCCAATGAAACAAACTGAACAATACAAACACCAATAACAGATACTTTCCATGTCTATTGTACATTGTAGACACAATCCATAATTTATCCGAGTAATAGATCGGGCCCAATATCCAGCACCTCAATTACACTAAAATTAAATGGGAGGGATTTAAAGATTGTTTTGATTTGACCACGTCCGTAAGACGAGAGGCTCTTCCTTCGTGTTCCTTACCCCTTGCGGTCTACTTGAGTTATAGTGCGACTCCTGAAGACAAGGAGGCTTAGCCTTGTGGCCGTCTGTCGTAATTGTCGGACCCGGACACAGTCACGATCTACGATCGGAGGACATTATCGTTAAGCGATGTTACGCTTGTAACGATTTAAAACGAGTTTCTCTTGCCGTACCTTTACCAATCTCATCTACAAGCTTGCCAAAGCCATATAAAATCGTACAAGGCGAGCAGAGAAGCTCGAATCTCGAAGCGGGTTATCGTTAAACGCGTGTCGTTTCAACTGTAATTCGATTTAGTGTAACTACCAAGACGGTCTATGTTGTTCTGTGCGGCGCAGTGACTTAGCCGTTGCCCTTAATGCCCGCTGTGGATAGTATCGTTTAGCATGTTCGGTACGATAGTCTCGGAATATACTGAAGGAAAGTGAACCCTAACGAACGACGTTTAATTGACTGCGCACTATCGTATGAACCGGCAACCTTCGTTGGCGTGCGGTGCTTGTCGTGCCCATAATCGACTGAACGAACGGACAGGCCAAGCTCCTGTTCTCCATGAATATGGGAATTTTCTTGTTATTGTTATTATTATCACGCTCACGGTGATGGGTCTGTAATTCACCTCGCTATACTTTTTCGCCCCTCAACCATCTCCCTCAAAAATTCTCCGCCCCTCCTTCCCCACCGCACAGTCAGCCACATCCGGCTTAGCCCAGCATTTCCTCCTCCTCTTCCTCTATTTTTCTGCGCTTCTTCAATCTTCGGGGGGAGTCGCTGCCAGTACTGCTACTTCTCCTGCACCGACGGGTGTTGTGAGTCCAGGCAACACCGCACACATATTACAAACAAACAGACGTACACATACAGGCACTCGGGCTGCATCACTGAAGCGAGGACGAGAGCACACAAAATGAGGACTACCAGTACAAGTACCAGCACATCGCTGCTGCAGCCACAGTTATCATCGTCAACATGGCCAGTTTCGCTCTGAGGATACCATCATACCGTCGAATGACGAACAGTCGAAATCGTACGGAGGGCCACGGTGAACGGTGAGCCGGCTCACCGCGTCTTACCCGCGCAGAAGCGCCGATCCTCGCCCCTGCTGTAACCCCACCAGCCGTTGCTCTCTCTGGCCGTCGATCATTGCCGCTGTCTTCGGTAGGCCGAACACACCAACGAATAAACGAGCGAACAAGGAAATTGGCGTTTTTAGTGGCATTTCGACCGATTTGGTCTTCGACGGGTTCAGCAAAAAGTTGTCGCCTACCTCGCTGCCTTACCGATCGACTCGGCCCACCAGCTCCGCCTGTTTTGGGTCTGATGGCCGAACAAGCTCACGGAGTAAGTGAGCACTGAGCTGGCTCGGAGGCAGCGTTACAAGCAGCCGGGTAGCGTACGAACAGAGAAGGCCGGAGAAGCCGTCGTTCTATCGCTATCTCCGCCAGCGTCTGATGCTGCTGTCGCCGGCACTTGCACGCATATGTACTTATGACTTCGGCTGACTACTGCGCTGTCGTGTCCAAGCCTTCGTGGTCGCCGGCTTTCCTCTTCGGCCGAACTGGCTTTTTTCATCTCATCGAGTCTCTATCCAATGCCGATGATCGTTTTTGGCGAAGAACAGACGCGAACGTCTGGCCAAGAAGAAGACGATTTGCGCTCGCGTCCTTCTACTCGCCGGCCAAAGGCAGCAGCAACGTCTTGAAAACCGACAACGACAAGCCGCATCAGTCGGAGGGAACACCATCAGACACACCGGCCGTGCTCTTCCCAGTGATGTTAGTCGCTCTTGCATTTCGCCGTAGAAACATGCAGAAAAAAAGCAAATGCATTTTTAACAGCGTTTCGGCCGCAACTAACGAGTTACAGAAGCCGAATGGCAGTTATAGTGAATGTGTGTGCCAGTGTTGCATTGCGGTCCTATGTTTTGCGTTAGTTCTGTTGCCGTGAACTCTGCTGAGGGCCAGTCATAACGATGCGCCTTGTACCGATGCATTTTCAGCTGGAAGCAAATAATAATCGCTCAAGGAGATACTGAACAGAATACGTAATTTTAGTGCTTTGTAGCTTCGAAATATTAGCAACAAAAAAAAAGGTTGGTTCAAGTGCTGTCATCAAGTTTTCATAGGGCACTTTCTCTACGTCGTCATTTCATTTTTCCAAAGTTTCATACATACTACTGCTTTTGGACAAACACACACCCTATGAACCAGTTAAATATCGAGGTGGCAGCGGCTTATATCGCGAAACAGTCAATTGAACCGGCGGAAACCCAGCCCATCTGCATGTACCGGCAGAATCAGTCGTTGTGATATTCATTCATTAATACCATCGAGACCTCATCTTTCTCTCACTTGTAGGGTAGACCGAAAACAGGGTATTTCAGTGCAAGTTTGTTTTCATACATCAGGCCATAGATCGGCCAAATTAGGGAAGAACGATGGGACCGATTCGTTGAAATCGACGTTCGAAATAGGTTCGTGTGCGATCGCTTCACTGTGCGTTGTTTTCTTCATCATCGTTAATCATGACATTGTTCTTGGTTTGAAAAACGTGCATACGCATGCAAACTGACATGAAGACATCGTTAGGACAGGAACAGCTGAGCTCCTCGAGGTGAATTAAAACCTCAAGTTGTCTCCAGTTAATGAGATGACCAAGCAGAAAAATTCAGCCCTTGTTTTTCAAATCATGTTGTTAGTTTACTTTACCTGTCAGTGTGTATCCTTGATTCTCATTCGTTACAAATCTTGCTTCAGTAGGTCGTCAGTCTTTTGCAACAATGGTGCTCACGTATACTCTTTTTGCTGAGAATCCTTCCTGGGTCGAGCCTTGACCAGGCGTGTCTTACAATTCCGGCTCTCAGGACTCCTAAAACTTTTATTGCTACGGAGCAGCCATAGGGTGGGCGGTCAGCCTCGTTGCCACGCATCCTACACATGTGTCTCTCGACAATTCTTGTATTTGTAGAATTTAGCCTCGGTTAGGAGAAATTTCTATCTTTGTTAGCCCTTTAACTGACTAATGTCTCAAGTCGTGCCCTCCGTTCCCGCAAGTACATTATCATGTGCTCTATACCATGCACTTTCGGTAGATTTCAAGTTACTCCCTCGCCTTTCCTCTATCGTTAACCCTGTTTTCATGCTAGGAAAACGGCTTTTCAGCAGATTTTCCGCCCGAACATAAAGTCCTCCCTTCAGAAATTTGCAAAAAGTAAGATCTCTCTCAAAAGGGTTTGCACGAAGTCAATTTAAACATGCGACGTAATAATGCTAATCTCATTACTAGTATTTCCTGTCGTTAGGATAACTATTTTCTCGTAATATAAGTAAATAGGCTTCGTCCATTTTCAGTGAATAATTGGGTTTGCTAAAAAACCGACCGTGTCCAAGGAAGTCAACGAAGCTTGAGTCTGTGTGTCCTCTTTGGCTATCAGTTTGTAAGATCTACTGTTTTTTTTTCTTAAGCAATACATTGTGTTTGGATAGCATGACATTTTTTGTGGACGCGCACTCTGTTATTGAACGGGCTTTCTTGCAAAGTGCAACTAACGCGTACTATTTTTAGCTATTCTTTACCCTTTTAGGTTTTATTTCCTAATGCATAGGTTGACTTACTTTTAGTATTTCTACCAAGACTATAACCTCCCAGAATTGAAACACCCTCGGGGGCTCACAATGTGCTGAGCGCCAATTGGACAGAGCATGAGTGAACAGCGCGACGGTATTAACATTGATCGAACGAAAGAGGCGTATCTGAAGTGATGCATTTGGAAACCCCTGCTTGGTAAAGGTTTAGATTTGACATATTGAATGGACAGATGGCCGCAACCCTTAAGGCATTTTATAACGGCCCTTTTTGCATAAACATATCTATTTCTGTTCTCCGGTTATTAACCAAACCCCATTGGCTATGTTCTCTTATTCATGCAAGCGCGGTATTAATTAAATGCACCTTCTAAATAAGAAATCAATAAAAATTTAGCTAATTAACTAGTTAATTAGTTAACTTTTCTAAGAACTAAGGGGCTAATATGGTAATTTACAAATTTGGCGTTTGCTCATCGGAATCCCCTGTCAAAATGTTGTCTTCGGAGAGATGAATCAGATTAATCGGTCTGTTCTAATTAATTAGTTACGCGGGCGGTCTAGTCAAATCTGAGCCGCTTTTTGCGATCTTTAGGAATATGCCAGGGATTTCGTTGTGATACCCCTTCATTTCGTATCAGCCGTCGTAACTAACGTGCATCTTCATATTGTGTTCTCTCTCTGTTTCGTGTTATTCTGTCCATACTCATCGAATCTTTCTTTTTTGACACAATTTCAGGAGTTCTTACTATCAGTGATATCGGAAAACCCAGCTTCGGAACGTAGCTATATTGTGACATCATTGGACCGTCTTAACCAACTGTATATTGTGCGAGGCGAAATTGAACGGGATGCTTGCGTTATAGTGAGTGCCCGTGAAAACGAACTGACGGCCAACGGTCCACTAGCTAATGTTCTAAGAGCCATGCGGCTAGTCGAAGAACTTCTCTGCACCAAACATGGAAACCAGATGCTCGAAAACTTAGTGCTCCGCAGCGGCTCAAAGCCGCCGATAACCTCGGATCCTTTCTTATCTGAAGCGACCGGACCTGGCCCAATGATCGGTGGCTCCGACGGTAGAAGGGATGGACGCGTCACTCGTCGCGTCGAGAGTGAAGACTCGTCGTATGATTCGGATACAGAGAGCGGGTTAGGTCCCGGCACCCGATCTCAGAGCTCCCAGGGTGCTTCACATGGAGCGCTAAGTCCCGGCATGGCCACAGCACCAAACAACGTTCAACAGCTCCATAAACATGACGATGTCTCTCGAACAGTGTCCGACACACTCGGGGCCGAATTCGCTGAGTATATCAGCACGCAAAAAGTCGAACTCAAGGCAGTTCTAGCCGATCCTGGCTATCAAGCAAGGCTTGAGTTCGCTTTAAAGTTAGGCTACACAGAAGCGCAGGTACAAACTGCTCTACAGAAGTTGGGCCTGAATGCGGCAAATAATGAGTTACTCGCCGAGTTGATTAAACTATCCTCCAGCGTGTCCAAAGATGACCAAACGCCAGTAGCGCCAATCGCAGGAGGCGATCAGCCTGGTGGAGTAGCTGGCAGCGCCAGTAGCGGTGGCGAATTACGGCCTATCGTAATCGATGGCTCCAATGTTGCGATGAGCCATGGGAACAAGGACGTGTTCTCTTGTCGGGGCATTCGAATTTGCGTAGATTGGTTCCGCGCCCGGGGTCACACCGAGTTGACGGTGTTTGTGCCCAGCTGGCGCAAAGAGTCGGCTAGGCCGAACACACCTATTGCCGACCAAGAGATCCTTTTACAGCTAGAACGAGAAAAGCTGCTAGTGTTCACGCCGTCACGAAATGTAGGCGGGAAGCGTGTTGTCTGCTATGAGGACCGGTATATTCTAAATCTGGCGACTGAGAATGACGGAATCGTTGTCTCGAACGACAACTACCGAGACCTCGTTCTAGAGAAAGCGGAATTTAAGCGAGTGGTCGAAGAGCGCTTGCTTATGTACTCGTTTGTGAACGATCGATTCATGCCCCCAGATGACCCACTCGGTCGGCAGGGACCAACTCTCGACCAGTTTCTACGTAAGCCTTCCGTCGCACCCCAACAGACTGTACCCCCAATCTGTCCGTACGCAAAAAAGTGCACTTACGGCAATAAGTGTAAATACTACCACCCTGAAAGGGGAAATATGCCACAGAAATCAATTACCGATCGGTTAGCGGAACAGTGGAAAATAATGCAGGAAGGAAAGGCGCGTAACCTTCACATTGGTTAGTGTTCGTTTAATTAATAATCAAGACTATTGTTTTTATTTTACATATGTTTATTAGATTTTTAGTAGTATTATATACACATAATCATTTAGAGGATACCAATGTAAATACATATGGTGAATAATGTAATTATAGATTTGTAGCTATGTAATTCGCACGAAGCAGTGCACATAACTGAGATGATCTTACAAGGTAAAAACGATTCAGACTTAATGTTGTCATTTAGTCACACAGTATTGGAAAAATTTCTAATTTCGTTTATATTTGTTTAGACAAGAACGTTTGGAAAAATTGTATAAAACTATTAGCTTGTTTAACGAGCTAGACTTTTAGGTAGATCTCCTTTAATCTAAAAGTAATCATTTTTTTTTTCATTATATTGAAGAAACTGTTCGTGAAACGTATGCCGCATTGCTCTATTTGTCCGCAGGAGAAATATGTTAAGAAGAAGCGGAGCTATTATCTTTTACATTTATAACAAATGATTCATTTTCTGAAAGAAGATCAAATCTGTATAGTCGAAAAGGCAGTCGTCCAGTCCTTCCGATTCCCATGTTGAAGAGCACGTCGTAACGCTCAACGCTAATCAAAACAAACTTTTTTCCAACAGGTGGCAACGAACTCACGCGAACTCGTAGTGTTCCCGTCACGTCTGCCGGCGATCTTTCAGTCCCAGCTGCTAACAACAGCGGAGCCAGGAAAAAACAGCTAAGTCGAACTCGTTCTGCGGCCCCACCACAAAGACCATTAACGCATGACGACTTCGGTACACCTACCATTGGCTCTGGTGCAACAGGTGGCCTCGGAGAACCTCGAAGTCGACCAAAAGATGACTTTGCCATCTGGCAAGCCTTCGTAGATAGCTTGCCGTCAACGCCGTTATCCCGTTACTCGAGTTGGTCGAATCTGCCACCACCGAACAAAACAGCGCATGTCGGCGAGTCTGGCCACCTGACACTTGCTAAGAAATTGTCCGACCCTTCTGAATCACACCAAGACGTGAATATTAGCTCGCTTAGCTCTGCGGGATTGGGAGCTACCTCAGTAGTACCGAGTGATACCGGCAACAACCTGCACAAAAAACTGCAGCGCCAATTAACGCTCAATCCGACCTGTGATGATCGGCTAGCCCAAATGCGAATGGCAAATGGTCCTGCAGGCATAGGCCAGCCATCAGGCCAGTCAATAGGTGGAAGCGGTGGTGGACCTCCAGGCGGACCGCGAACAACTGCGTCGCATCAAAACGTCTCTCGGCTTAGCTCCGATGGATCCTCATCGGCATTTCGGGGAGCGCATGGAGAGACGGGAAACAGTAGCACGTTTAGCGACGGTGGCTGGCAAGTCGGATTACTTTCCGGCCAGAACTCAACATCGGACACTAGGTTAAACATGTTTCCCAATCAGTTTGTGACACCCACCTGCTACCAGCCAAGCATCTGGTCGTCTCCTCCGCCACCGGCGCAGCAGGGGGTACACGGCTTGCGGCCATCGAGTCTGCCCCCGCAGAACCGAATGCGGGCACCTCTCATAACGCCACCTGGGCAAAGTCTCTCGAAAACGACGACCCCATTCGGAACTGCGGCTTCTGATAATTCTAGCGGAGCAGAAGGAGGCGGTGGAGGAGGGGGTGTTGGCCCAGGAGTTTTATGGACGTACGGCGCTTTGGAGCAACGAAGCAAGGTTTACTATCATCTTACATCCATTTTCCCGGAAGCGCAAGTTAATGCTGCCCTGGAACTGCATCCGGACGGGTTGAATGCGCCAAAGATCTGTGCCACGATCCTGGCGATGTTCCCATCAAAATCGTAGAGTAACTAACTAGGTTTAATCCTAGCTAAATGTAACCAAAACACTTGTTTCACTGATATCAGTACGAACGCAATTGAACTTCCCAACCGATCGATACACATTTATGTACGCTATTACCTATCGATAAACTCAGAGCGACTGTCCCAGGCTGAAAACTAACAAACCAATAATACTATTAGCTGCGTTTTCGTGAAATTCTGAATGACGAGGCGCTCGATCAACTATCACAGAACAGATGAACACAAGTCTCTTAGTAAGTACTGACAAACGTCTACCGTACGTGCTACATAATATAACATCATGGTGTATGCCAGTATTAAACGCTTACATGGGCAACAATGGAACGACATTTTCGGTGGAGTTAGCTATTTGTGCCCGGCTGCATTTATATATGATCTAAACGGGCGTACACAAGCATTGACAGATAATTTAAGCGCCAAAGCACACGGTAGTGCTTCATTGATTGTACTTGGTAGTCCTGCGGCGTTGGAGCGCCACTGCCGAAGCTCTGCCGCAATAACTATCGTATTTCTCGTTAAGCCAAATTAAGTTGCCAATCAGACCACCATTACTTTGCTTCACGTCTGATAATCGTATCTATTTTACAACGAGCACGAGTCAATGTTAGCATCGTTGTTATTACTGAATTATGATGCTAGACGTATACCTGTGCGTAGTAAATGTAATGTATCGTAACGAAATCGGATTGTTGCGTCGCGTACGATGCCGTCAGAGGGACACATTATTAGAGGCCAAGGCGTGAAACTATTAGTTTAAAAAGTGACGTATAGACGAAGCTAGTAGAGTATGCTAAAATTTTATTGGTGAAAAATTTCTGCGGCGTCCCCAAATAGAACATTGACGGTTTAGTTAATGTCCAGAGCGGTAAGCAGGCGTTCAGCAGCTGGTCGGCGTTGTTTTGTTGACCAAGGAAAGTATATAAATAGCGAGGCCGAAGCACACTCGTGAAATCGAGCGGCTCCTTTAGTAGACATATAAAAATGCCAACATGTCGACGCTGCAGCGCGCTAGTATGGCGATTCTAGATTGAGTGGAATAAAATCTTGTCCTATACTGGGACGTGGCGTAACTATGGAGCAGATTAGTTAAGCTACTATGCCAGATTCCACCGTGAACCCCGAGGACTTTAAAGCAAGGTGAATGACAAACATGCATATATTCGTTCAAAAATACAGAAACGATACTATTACATATAATGCTATCTGCACATAACAGTGTAGGGGTAGTCGGTGTGTGAAGCCATCGCTTAGCGGGCATGTGTTAGGTGTTTGCCGGAAATCTTGTCGCAGCGAAATATGCCGATTTCAATATTGAGATCATGGTCCTCGCCCACCCCTTGGCGTTCCTGATCTAACGCTAATGTACGTGATTCTAGCAATAGCACTAACGAAAAACAAACCAGCGACCATTTCATCAAAAACCGTCTTCATTAATCTTTCTGTATCTCTACGTATACCGCAATATATCTATATGGCACAAGTCTTGCAAACGCTATAATCTCTTACCTCATTGACACGTTCGAAATCGAATTCGTAACAACAACCGTTACCAATATACTGTCGTTTGACATTATCGACCCCATTATGATGAAAGCTTACCTGTTTCACTGGGGTCATTATTCTATTTTACATACGTATGAAGCTACATATAGCCTGTAATAATGGGCATTTTAGAGTAATCAAACGCGAACAGCGTATGTAGTGTTTGCTACATAAAACCCGCCCGTAGAATGTGGATAATTGTTGTAGCTTGTATAGATACCTATGTGCACCTACCTGCTCCTCGATGAAATACGCGAATGTAGTTATGGATTACAAGAATAGTATCGAAATCTAATTCCTCTAGGGAAACGGTAAAGCCGTCTTCCCTGTCTCCACGTACGCGGGCGTGTATGAAAATCGAAAGAGAAGAAGGGCGCTAGCTGAAAGATAAGCAGCGAGAATGACTCGCTGTATTTATAGCGTCTTTTGTGTAGATGATCAGAAGATTCCCTGGAACAGGTGTGATGTTTCGAACGAATGTTCATGTAGCTAAGCTTTGATCCCCGCCCTCCCGGATGACGATCCTATCCTGCACTCGAAACAACGTGACGACGAGACGCAACAGATTGACGCAAGGTAATGGCATCAATTTCATTGCTTGTCAGATGCTACGACCGAAGTCTTATCCGAAATGGAAAGTTATACTAGCATCACGAATTTTATTATTAGTTTGTAGAACTTATAATAATTATTATTGTTGCGGCGACTTTTATATAGGCGTATGTATGCAGTACTGTAGTCGGCCAATGGGTCGGCGTGGGATCGGCTGGGAAACGCTCTAGTCATGTAGCGAGTATAACTGAAAAACAATCTCTTGGGTTAACAGGGAACTTAATAATGCTTTATAGCCAATATCTGTAAACGTAGCGCTATATATATATATATATATGAACGCTACGAGGATTTTGAAAATCTTCTGATGACTCTGCCTAATGAGTATAGATGATATCATTTTTACATAGAATATTTTCGCGACGGTGACTCATTTCGAAAAGGGGCACTTTTTGCTACTAAATATTTTGGTGGTTATCTGCAACAAAAATTACTTTTAAAAACAGTCATTCCGAGTATACCCGTTCTTCATACAAGTATAAAATTAATTGATAAAATATCACAAACGTAACAGTTCTAAGGTACAGGTGAAAACAAATGAAACGGTATTAGGCAAAACGTTTGTTGATTCATTCTGATGAATGGGAAGGTTACTTCTTGCATTATATTACACAACCAACTCGATGTTGTAGAGTTAAGGCTACCTAAGGCTTTTTGACATTTTAAGAGCATTGTGGAAGCTCTGATTCATGTAGCATTATTTTAATGCAAACCAAGAGTAACAATGACGCCACGATATAACCTTTTGTTTATATTGTATGTATAATTTCACGTCAGCCCGTATTCGTCGGAAGCATGAATAGTCAGTTTTCCAAAAATTAAAAATACATAGAATTTTCTTCGTGTAGAATATTTTCTTGAAATAAATTGAATAAACTTAACTATAGACCTATAGAAATACTAAAGTGAAAATAAATATGTTTAGTGTTATTTTAGGTGTTCCAAATCAGCATATTCAGAATGAATAGCAATCATGCTGCTACTAATGAATCTAAAGAATTAGGTGAACGTAGTGCCATTTAGCTTGAGTAGAAGATCTCAGTAGAATTCAAGTAGCGAGTCTTTGCAAGAACTGATTTCCTAAATCTTTCCGAACCTTACTTCGACTACCGGGTGTACTTAAATAGATAATGGTATGCTACATTTGTGTGCAGCTCATAACAGTTTCACTTAACGATCTGAAATAGAATATGAATAACAGCAGGCGATCGACACAGTAACAACCCCTCAGGGCTGCCCCCCTCAAGGAAGACCCACATGAACATATCTTAATATTGATATTTGCTACATGTTTCGATAGGCAAAGTTTTCTTGAACAGATTGCTACAGCTTAGCACTGCCCGTAGACCGGACTTAGGAACAGAAGCTGAAAAAGCAAAGACAGCACCGGGCGTTAAGAGAGAACGAACCTTGCTGTATACAGTTGTTCCATTGATCAACAAGGGGACATGTTACGAGTACCCCATTTACTGGACAAGCGTAAGTCCGCTCTACTGTTCAGAGCTGCTGAAGCGAACCGCAACATTGGTGCAGTATCGTTATTATTACCACTGCTTGTATTATATAATGTTCCTCTTCCGTCAAATTGCACAGATTCTACTATTGATAATTGTCTAGTTACAATACCACATAACAATTTAACGCCTAGGGCGTTCAGATCTCTATTGTATCCCCTAATCTACCTTTTCCATTAGTGGGCGCAATAAACGTCTTCATAAAATGATTGTTAGTATACAGAATCGCCTGAAGTAGAATATAAGCTATACTGCGCTGTGTATCCTTCGATTCGTGGGCGTAATCGCAATGAGAGCAGTCCATGACACAGACAATGAAAGCAATTGAAAAGAGGGCAACGAAGATATTTGATTTATTGACTAGTTGCTTAACTACGCGTCTCGCTACATGCACATACACGAGTTACTAAGCGGGTAGGGTCGTTTTCGCACATGATTTCATAGTCACTTTCGCATAGTACCTTTCTGCTGGCGTAAAATTGATTTTCGAAAAAAAGAACCTAAATATGATTGAGATAAACATTCAAGGAACGCATCTACTAAAAGAATGTAATGGAATCTTAACACAATGCGCGCATCATTATTCGAGGAGTCAGTTCGATCGTATTGTAACATTAAGCGTGAATGTAAAGAGAGGAAACGAATAGAAACCAATTGCAACGAGACGGAATATGGAACAGCCATGTGGCACGTAACAGAAAGGCGCGAATCATTTGCGTTAGTTTTGCTATTACATTGTCTCCACCGGCCGTGACGGCCGTTTTGACAATAGTTAAGCGCGGTTCAGTCAGGGATCACGCAACAGAGGTTCCAGAAGCTAAGAACGGTTAAAAGCGGAAGTGGAACAAGATTTATGGGTCAGTTAGACCCAGCTTTTGTTTAGAATTATTATGACTCTATGTTTATTAGAATCACGGTTGTTTACTGAACTCACATTCAATTGGAGAGTTGTTTTATGTTTAACACTGAAGCTGCTAACAGCTACCTAACACATTGTTTTTCGTGTCTTAGACCCGGCACCTAAGCCGTTAGGAACCACTTCAGACGGTTGACTTCCAGCGCGAAACGAAGTGTCGTTGCACCTGGATTCAAGCCTAAACCACCTCATGAATTCTTAAGTTTAGCAAGTTAATACGCTACCCACTGCGCTATTACGGAGACAAGTTGATACAATGGCCACCGTTGAACGTTTTCCCATTTAGTTCAAGCGTTAACCACTCAAGTTATGCCTACGAACTATCGAGATGTGTGGATTAACGATTAGGACTATCTGAATGCCCACTTGCAAAGCATTACCCGATTGGGCTTGGTAACATGAAAATGGGCCATGTAAGTCTTAACAGCTCATGAAGCTCCACACACTTTTGGTCGCTTTGAATCATTCATAATGTATCAAAGCTATCTACCTTTACATATGTTATAGCACAGCTCTGAGGTAAAGAACTGGAGTCATAGCAAATATGACCTGTGTAATAAATTGCAAAAAAAAATTCGCAGACGGTGGACGATGCACGAGAACCTGTCATCTTCCAGTACCTTAAGTGAAT